>NC_134358.1:438623554-438923554 GCF_048569485.1 Anomaloglossus baeobatrachus | reverse complement strand
CATCCTACAAGTTGGATCCCCGCTTTATTGGTCCCATCGAGGTGCTCCAACAGATCGATGTGGTCGCCTATAAGCTGAAGATTTCGACCTCCTTTTGGAATCCCAACTCCTTACATATGTCTCTCATCTAGCCTGTTGTTCTGAGTCACCTGCCTTCACCGGTCAGTGCGGAAATAAGGTGACGCCAGCACTCGCACCTCCCCGTCCGCTCAGTGGTAACTCCTGCATCTCCGGTCCCTGCCACCAGCTTCCAAGGCCTGTGCAGGAGCCTGTACACGAGCGTGCACCTAGTCTTAAAGGGCCAGCAAGTCCTAACCCAGAAATGCCTCCCAGCCTATGACTAAGAGGCACTAGCTATTTAAGGCATCCTTCCCTTATGTGAGGTGCCTGGGCAAGGTGGTCTATCTTTCGAGATGTGTTGCTAGTTGTCAGGTCCATTCCACATTGCTGAAGTCTTATGCTAGGTGTTCGGACACAAATTCGTACCCTAGTATCCGCTGTACCAACTGAATCTGTTTCTACCATCCATGCTCACTCTACTAGCCCAACCTGCTACACCTGTCAATACCTGACATTCCTGCTGCATTTGCTACACCTACCCATAACAGAGACTGTATCCTATCCCTTACCCTGGGGTCAGCTGTCGCAGTACCGGGACTGCATGGAGTAGCACTTGGTGGCTACCGGCAGCCAAGCTCATCCTCACCATCAGAGGCTATGGTTTATACCCAGTAGTCATTTAGCTACATCCCTCCAGGTTAAGCCAGTGCTGCAGCCCAGTGGTTCCATTTCAGCTTGCACCCGCAAGCATTACATAAGCAACATGGGCCCTAAAGACTTCTATATCTCATAATAAAAAGTGGGTCACAAAAAATGACAGCAAATATATAAAGTGCAGCAAGTATGCAAAATATGAAGAATACAGAAAAGGGGCAAAAGTATGCAATATTGTGCGGTATTACAAACTGTAGCAAGTTTTTTATGCCTCCAAATTAGATGTTTATATCATCAATTAAATCTAATAGATCGCACAAATCCAAAACTATGTACTTAATAATTGCCAATGGGTAGTGAATATAGAAATTGCAAAATTATCACAACAAATATGCAAAACATTGGGGGAGAGGCATACCGGCATCTATGTGATTGGTACTTGTGGTAAGTGTAATTCCATCTATACAGTACTATCACAAAAAATATTACTCCTCTTATGCCCTCTATATACAGCCTCAACCTACAGTACTTCACTTCTCTCTTATACATTCCATTCCATCCGGCAGTACGTTTGTACATCACTCCTCTCCTATAGATATGCAGATATACATCTCCATGCAGAACATCACTCCTCTGAGCCCTTCTATATCCTGCCACATCTTGCAGTGCATTGCTCCATTCAAGTATATACAGCCTCATCCTGCAGCCACCATTTGGAAGAATAGCGTCAGGACTAGATTTTACTCATTTTGATCCCGGCAGCTTCTCTCTGCACCAATCTCCTTAAATGAAAGGTCGCTTGTTACAGTATTTACACACAAAGGGATAGACCTGTCAGTCTAATGGTCTAGTGGAAGGGGTGGGAAAAAGTCACGGGACTCTGACATACATGGCAGCAATAACACAGCTAATATCTGAATCATACTGTTTGTGGTTTGGCCAACATTCATCTGATCAGGTTTCATATTTTCCATTCTATACTTAAATTTTATTTTGTTATTACACAGATAAGAAAAAAAAAATCTTTCAACCAAAACTTCCTAATATTGACTATAAACTGTATATTTATTCTAAGAATATAACATCCATTAGATTGCGTTCCAGCTTGTTGCATTTCTCATTGTTTTTGGTCTAATATTTGGCTCAAGATATTGTAAATTGGAATGATGCCAAAGTTTTCTGTATGGCACCACAACAGTTAATAGCATTCCATCAAAAGCATTATATTTTACAGGTAATCATCCATGCTACACTCACATTAGGTAAAAATTATAGAAATATTAGGAGGTTGTACGAGCTACACAAAGGAAACGTCCCACACAATTGCCCTTTGGCCATGAACATGCGTTCTAGTCTGATTGTGGTATAGAAAGTATTCCTCAAATCAGGTCTTCCAAAAAAAAAAAAAAAAATTCTGACGTTAGTAATCCAGATATCAGTTCTTTTATTATAGAGAAACAGAAAAATAGAAAGGGAGTTCAGAAGTCAAGGACTCTCAGTATGTAATATAGACGATCAATGGTTTACAGCATAGAAAGTCACTTACATTTAACTCCCATAGGACCAAGGCCCTATTTATTGTTCATCCTGCTCAAAGCACTTTAGGTGGGTACAAACCCAACCGATAACTTGGACTAAGGCGGGCTTTACACGTTGCGACATCGGTAACGATATATCGTCGGGGTCACGTCATTAGTGACGCACATCCGGCGCCGTTACCGACATCGCAGCGTGTAAACCCTAGGAGCGATGATCACCGATTGCAAAAACTTAAAAAAATCGTTGATCGGTAACATGTCGCTCCTTTTCATAATATCGCTGCTGCTGGTATGCTGTTTGTCGTTCCTGCAGCACCACACATCGCTGCGTGTGACACCGCAGGAACGACAAACATCTCCTTACCTGCGTACACCGACAATGCGGAAGGAAGTGGGCGGGATGTTATGTCCCGCTCATCTCCGCCCCTCCGCTTCTATTGGCCGGTCGCTTGTGATGTCGCTGTGATGCCGAACGCATCTCCCCCTTGAAGGAGATATTGTTCGGCGGTCAGAGCGACGTCGCCGACCAGGTATGTGCGTGTGAAGCTGCTGTAGCGATAATGTTCGCTACGGCAGCAATCACCACATATCGCATGTGCGACGGGGGCGGGTGCTATCGCGCTCGACATCGCTAGCAATGTCACAGCGTATAAAGCCCGCCTAAGGGTATGGGCACACAACGGCTTTCTATCAAGACAAGCATTGAATCTAGATCAAGAGAAATAATTATTCCACTATACTCTGCCCTGGTCAGACCACACCTGGAATACAGTGTACAGTTCTGGGCGCCCCAATTCAAGAAAGACATCGATATGTCGCAAGTCCAGAGAAGAGCCACTAAAATGGTAGAAGGTCTGCAAACCATGTCCTATTAAGAACGGCTAAAAGATATAGGGATGTTTAGTTTAAAAAAAGAAAAGGGAACCACCCCATTTTCTTTAGCCCAAGGAGCTGCAAGAAGCAAAGGAATGAAACTTAAAAGGAAGGAGATTCAGATTAGACATTAGGAAATATACATATAGCTGGGATGATTTAGGAAAGCCTGCACTCGCAGGGGGTTGGACCCGATGGCCCTTGAGGTCCTTTCCAACTCTACCATACTATGATTGGTAAAAAAACAATGAGCATATGCACTGCGATGGAAAAAACAACTTACTGTGGATGTGTTCAGACTGCTGAGCTTCTTTTAACAGCTTCAGGTTTCCAAAGAAAAAGTCAAAAGAACTGACCTGACAATTCTTCAGTGCTCTTCCACTTGGAAGCCAAATAGTGTATTCAATACAATTTAAATAAAATCTTTGGGCGAACTATGTAGGGGAGGGGTGGGGAGAAAGTTGCTTTCGGATGGCACAAAAAAATGCCAGCATGTCATGAAGCAACTTCCGCCTGAAAAAACTTGCTGGGTTCAATGGAATTCCCTCAAAATACCATCTATGCCAGTGTTTCTCAACTCCAGTCCTCAAGACCCACCAACAGATCATGTTTTCAGGTTTTCCTCAATGTTAGACAGGGAATAATTCCATCACCTGTGCAACATTAAGGAAATCCTGAAAACCTGATTGAGGAAAACCTGAAAACATGATCTGTTGGTGGGTCTTGAGGACTGGAGTTGAGAAACACTGATTTAGACTGTAGTTAAAAGGGAATCTGTCAGCAGGTTTTTGCTATGAAAGCTGAAGACCGCATACTGCAAGGGTTAACACAAGGATAAGGCATGCCTATTTGGTCACAGTCTGATCATTTATTTGCTATATTTTTTTAAGCAGCAGGACCCTTATTACAGGACTAGAAACTCATGCAGAGAAGTCAGTCACGCCCCCTGCTGTGATTGACACCTCACAGTCAATGAACAATCTCAATAGAAAGCCTGGTGTGGGCACGCTGGGCTCAGCTACATGCCTAAATGCGAAAAATTCAGATTGTGTCAGATAGCGGCAGCCAGTAATGTAAGTGATTCATCATTGGATTCAGAATCTCTTTTCCTATATCATGCTGCTCTCACATGAGGTATCAAAAACCTGCTGACAGTTTCCCTTTAAGATCCTCACATACATTAGATTAACGTCGGAGGACTATGCCAATATCGACTGGTTCAGCCGACATTCTAACGTGTATGGGTGCCTCTGATTATTTTGCTGTGGAGATTTAAGACTGCAGATTATTTTCTTCTATAATGGATGTCTGCCAGAGAGGTCTAGCAGCAACTAAGAGAACAGTGGAGCGCTCAACACAAAGCGAGTGCTCCTATGTATGGGAGAATTGACAGGATAGCGAGGAAGTGAACTCATCGGACATTATCTAAAAAGTGTATATTAGTGTTGGTCAAACACTTTTCGCCTGACATAGTTGGTCTCGTGTAAACTATTGTATTTTCAGTCTGTTTTCTTGTCTATGTGTGTAACCAACAGCACACACACAATAATTATTTAGACTTGATATGGATAACTATATTACGGATTACTATATCTACATTAACGCAGGATCAGATCCACCATTAGTACATAAATACAGCACCAGTCACCAGATTTGGCAACTGTAAGCTGCAGACACCACCACTGCGCTTATATACAGCATTGCAGAATGCTGTATAACATAAACACTTTTATAATACTCACCTAAGGGGCGGTCCGGTCCAATGGGTGTCACTGCTGTCTGGTCCAGCACCTCCTCTCTGCGGCGATCTCAGTCCTCCTTCTACCCAGCTCAGTGTGGATGACGCGCCTACGTCATCCACACATACCAACATTGCGGTCCTGTGCAGGTGCACTTTGATCTGCCCTGCTGAGGGCAGATCAAAGTACTGTAATAAACAGGAACAAGGAAAGGTTAAAAGACCACCCGCATTACAATACTTCCATCTGTCCTAAGCAGGGCAAATCAAAGTGCGCCTTTGCAGGACCTCAATGCTGGCTAGTGTGGATGACGTAGGACACATCACGCACACTGGCCTATGAAGGAGGATGGGGATCGCTGCAGAAAGAAGGCGCCGGACAGGAGAGCAGTGACACCCATCGGACCAGACCACCCCCTAGGTGAGTATGATAAAAGTGTTTTTTACGTTCTACAGAGCAGCCTGGGCTCTTATATACAGCATTCTGGAATACTGTATATAAGAGCTCATTGGTGCTGGCTGCAGCTTATAGGGGCCAAATCTGGTGACAGGTTCCCTTTAAGGTTTTAGTGTCCAAATACTTTGTGTGGCAGCTCATTTCAGACAACTATTAATTTCACAGACAGCAGACAAGGCATATAAGTGAGGGGAGTTCTGTGGTTCACACTCATACCTAATACCGAATAGTTTTAGATGTTTTGAAACTTTTGTTTCCAATTCTTTCATCATTTGCATATCATTAATAGGTCTATCCAGCCTGTGAGCTATAATTCCATGACTTCCTTGTTGTACTTTTAATGTTGAAGAATGTGTACCACCCCAGTGTCAGCAGCCGGAACTGCTGCTCGGATCCGGATCCGCGGTGGCTCGAGGGGTCTCCGAACCCGGGGGTCGTGCGGCTACTCAAAACGAAAAGGGAGTATTTACATGGGACAAGGTGTGTGTAAAGTTCGTAACGCCACCCACGGTGTGTGGTAAGGTCTAGTACCACTGCTGCCGTTGGGAGCACCCAGTGGCGATGGGATGGCAGCCAGGTGTTTAACCCCTCCGTGGGTAGGGGGGGAATGCCCCGGGCTCGATGATGGTGGCAAAGGGATACTGTTGGGAAGGTAAGGGTCACTGCGTACTCACTCAGTCCAATAACGCTAACACCGATAACTTGTAAACCAAAGTTCTGAGCACCGCTGCAGCAAGGAGAGCACACGCCTGGATCCCGTGCCCGATAGGGTTGCTTGTGAGCCTGTGACCTTTTCCTTGGCACCTTTCTACTATTTGGCCACTGTAGTGTAGAACTAGTCGGGTCCCGCTCACCCGTATGGCTAACGGAGTGAGCTTGCTCTCAGGGTTCACGCTTGGAATTTTCTGGACTGTATATTGGGAAAGTCCTATCCCCCTCGTTGCGCTAGTACCCAGATTTTGGAGCGGGTGGAGAATGAATCTTGAAGGCTCAGTCGTCGTCGGGTGAATTACCAGGACTCTTGAAGCTACTTCCCGGCCTAGGGTCCATGTACCTCGTCGTGCCCTGGCCCCTGCCCGGAGAGGGCACAAGCCCGCCAGCTGCCCTCCTTGGCAGTTCTGTGCCCCTTGTCACGATCCCCTCCGATCGGGGTTCCAGCTCCTACCAGGCCCAGTCCAACATCTGCCACCTAGTATTCTGAAGGAGCCCAGCTTCTAACCACCTCCAACCGTCCTGTGACCTCTCCTCACGAGAGTCACCACTCAACTGACTGCTCCTGACCCTCCCAAACCAACCCCCCAAGTGGGCAGCCCTATTCCCGTCAGGCTACCTATTGGTGTGTCTGGTGGGTGTGGTGCAGTGTTACTAGGATTTTTGATTGGCTTAGTCTTAGCAACACCACAAGCCAGGGACCCGTAACCAAGGAGGATGCAGATACTGTGCAGAAGGGCAGATTGCACAATACCCTGTGACGACCTGATATACATTTGTGACGCCCTGGCCTATATAAGAATCATTTATCTTACATGGGGGGGGAACTGCTAAAAAAATAAATTAGAATATAAGTAGTATAATGACATTAATGAAACATTAACCAATAAGTTAGGGGTGTTTTAAAAGTTATGTACACATTCGTTCAATTCTTTTTTTCCTTTATTGTTCATTTGCTTCCCAAGTACAAAATTTAGCAAATCTCTAAATAGTGTCTTCATGCTAAAAATGTTACAGGTTTGTCTCTCGCTCATACTTTACCACCTCCTTTATCACAGTGTTAGCGATAACCGCAGGGAGGGGGCTGTACACAGATCTCCAGAGCATGAAGAGCTGAAAGTAT
Source organism: Anomaloglossus baeobatrachus (assembly GCF_048569485.1). Classification (NCBI taxonomy): domain Eukaryota; kingdom Metazoa; phylum Chordata; class Amphibia; order Anura; family Aromobatidae; genus Anomaloglossus; species Anomaloglossus baeobatrachus. The sequence continues at coordinate 438,916,400 of NC_134358.1, read as the reverse complement.
AATCAGAGAGGGGAGAAAAATACATGAATAGGAAGGACAAAATGTGGCGATCTATAAGCAGCATTCTGGATGCATACAGACCTTACAGATTCCAGCCTATATTAGTTACAGCAGGGGTGGGGAACCTCCGGCCCATGGGCCTACTATTACCTTTTCTGCTGCCCCAGGCAGATTCCCGAAGACCGCAGTGGTCGAGCAACAGCCACGTCTTGCTGGCCTTTTAAACCCCTAAGTCCGCTATTAGGCTATGTGCCCACGGGGGTTTGTACCTGCGGATACATTCGCAAGTTTCCCGCAGATGCTCGCTGGAATCTGCAGCTATTTTTAGCTGCGGGATTACAGCGAAATAGCTGCGGTAAACCTGCGCGCATTTGTGCGACTTACCTGCACAAGTCCCGGCCTCTATCTCCATAGTGGAGGGCCAGGATTTCCGCAGGCAATTCATCAGAAATAATTGACATGCAATTGCGTGCGGCTGCGGGACATCCGCAGCACATTCCGCAGCCGCATGTATCCACAGCATGGACACAGCACTCCCTATGTCCCATAGGATAACATAGGGAGTGTCTGTACATGCTGAAACCTGCGGATTTATCTGGAAAATCCACGGATTTTTCGCAGATAAATCTGCAGGTTTAATCTCCCGTGGGCACATAGCCTTAGCATGCGCACGCAGCATTCACTACTGATCCCTGTGTGCGCATACACTGCAGGATTAAGTCACATGAGGACATACTTTGTGCGCGGGGTCAGCATGGGACGCACTCCCATTCCACTGAAGGAGGGCTGTCTGTTCCCACCAGTGATGTATCCCCCAGCAATGTTTATACCCCCCCCCCCCCCCATGATACCTCCGCCACCCCTATTCTCACAATATGTGCTTTTAATTAAAAACAAGACAAAAGTTTAGTCAAATATATATTTATTTTATTGCAGTCCAGCAATATTTCTTTTAAGAAATATTTAAACCTGAAGTATTTCTTACCATATTCCATGAACTATGACTAAAATTAAAAGGAGTACACTGGAGTTTTTTTTGTTTTTTTGCCAGCTTTGTCAAAGCAATAATGTATGTTTATTGAATATGCATTAAAATACTTAAAAGTTGCGGTCTTTTTTGCATGCACAGCACAAGTCCAGTCCTCTCCTGCATCATATGACCGCCGTCCTTTCTTGCGAGTTCACACTGAAGCCAGTTTTTCTAAAAGGGGCATTTTCAAGTTTGAATGTTTTCCTATTTAAAGGGAAGGGGATAACTTTCTGATCGCTGGATATCTGAGCTTCATGGTGCCCACCAATCCCAATCATGTGCACTGCCTCTCCATTCATGCTAATTGGAACACCAAAGATCAGCTAAGTGCTGCGCTCGGCAAAATCTGGCACTCCCATTAAGAATGAATGGAGCGTTAGTGCGCAGGATAGACCTATGCTCCATTCAGCTGAGGCTTTAAAGTCCCGTTTTGTTAGGATCAGTGGGGTCCACAGCAGTGATTAGAAACTTATCTCCTAGCCACAGGATAGGGGATAACGTTTAAACTTGAGATCATCCCTTTAATAAAAGTCTCTTTCTCATACACTTACATTGTGTGCAGATCACTTTCTCAATTCCTGTGTGAGCTGTCAGCTCTAAAGTCCGATCACATGATACAGTAGAGGATCAGAGAAGCCTGGAAAATGCAGAATACAGTGCCTGGTAAGTATAGTAATGCACTCACTGCAGACATTACTGATGGACAACAGTGGAGGAAATGAAGGGAAAATAAATGCCAGAGTAGTCCTTTGACTTACACTTATTATTTGATGCAGAAATCAAACTTCACAACATAGACTAGTTTACATTTACATATATAACTGTGTATAAGAAATAGAGTCAACTATAATCTGTATTTAAATAAAACATGAACATTCTTCATACACTTCTGTACATTATTTGGCTTATACATTGGCCTGTTGCTTTGATCCATGAGATTATGCATTGATGAAGAGTAAAATGATATGCCTGCACAGTCAGCCATGCATCATCATCATATAACTCCTATAGGAAAGATCAATCTACAAATAGGTGGCTGCAAAATGATCTTACACATTGGTTCTATTGAAATGAACTGTAAATCTATATCAAACTCTTAGAGGCAGCTATAAAAAGGAACCAAAAAAAAAAAAAAAAGTGCAGAAAATGTGTAAAACAGGTAAATTCTAGAATCATGTTGTCCAGGATAAATAAAATAAAAAAAAAAAAACAAACAAAAAAACAACAAAAAACAAACAAAACGCATTCTTAAAAAGCTGCATAATTTGTCCACAGGCTGAATATAGTTTTGCAGCTCAGTCCCCTTCTTTTTAAAAAAGGAGCTGAGCAGAGATACCACATAATACCGACTGTCAGAAGTGGCATAGTTTTAAAACACATTTTTAATAATACATATATTTTATAGAATATATTTTTTTTAATTTTTTTAATCACGTACAGTGCTGGCCAAAAGTATTGGCACCCCTGCAATTCTGTCAAATAATACGGAGTTTCTTCTTGAAAATGATCGCAATCACAAATTCTTTGGTATTATCTTAATTTAATTTGTCTTCAATGAAGAAGAAAAAAAAAATTGTCATAAAGACAAATTGGATGTAATTCCACACCAAACATAAAAAAGGGGGTGGACAAAAGTATTGGCACTGTTTGAAAAATCATGTGATGCTTCTCTAATTTGTGTAATTAACAGCACCTGTAACTTACCTGTGGCACCTAACAGGTGTTGGCAATAACTAAATCACACTTGCAGCCAGTTGACATGGATTAAAGTTGACTCAACCTCTGTCCTGTGTCCTTGTGTGTACCACATTGAGCATGGAGAAAAGAAGACAAAAGAACTGTCTGAGGACTTGACAATCCAAATTGTGAGGAAGCATGAGCAATCTCAAGGCTACAAGTCCATCTCCAAAGACCTGAAAGTTCCTGTGTCTACGGTGCGCAGTGTCATCAAGAAGTTTAAAGCCCATGGCACTATGGCTAACCTCCCTACATGTGGAAGGAAAAGAAAATTTGACAAGAGATTTCGTCGCAAGATTGTGCGGATGGTGGATAAAGAACCTCGACTAACATCCAAACACGTTCAAGCTGCCCTGTAGTCCGAGGGTACAGCAGTGTCAACCCGTACTATCCGTCGGCGTCTGAAATGAAATGGGACTGTATGGTAGGATACCCAGGAAGACCCCACTTCTTACCCCGAGACATAAAAGAGCCAGGCTGGAGTTTGCCAAAAAACTTACCTGAGAAAACCTAAAACGTTTTGGAAGAATGTTCTCTGGTCAGATGAGACAAAAGTAGAGCTTTTTGGGAAAAACCCATCAACATAATTTACAGGAAAAAAAAAAAAAAAAAAAAAAGAAGAAGAAGAGGCATTCAAAGAAAAGAACACGGTCCCTACAGTCAAACATGGCGGAGGTTCCCTGATGTTTTGGGGTTACTTTGCTGCCTCTGGCACTGGACTGCTTGACCGTGTGCATTGCATTATGAAGTCTGAAGACTACCAACAAATTTTGCAGCATAATGTAGGGACCAGTGTGAGAAAGCTGCGTCTTCCTCAGAGGTCATGGGTCTTCCAGCAGGACAATGACCCAAAACACACTTCAAAAAGCACTACAAAATGGTTTGATAGAAAGCACTGGAGACTACTAAAGTGGCCAGCAATGAGTCCAGACCTGAATCCCATATAACACCTGTGGAGAGATCTCAAAATGGCAGTTTGGAGAAGGCACCCTTCAAATCTCAGGGATCTGGAGCAGTTTGCCAAAGAAGAATGGTCTAAAATTCCAGCAGAGCATTGTAAGAAACTCATTGATGGTTACCGAAAGTGGTTGTTCGCAGTTATTTTGGCTAAAGGTTGTGCAACCAAGTATTAGGCTAAAGGCCCCGTCACACTAAGCAACATCGCTAGCAACATCGCTAGCAACATCGCTGCTAACGAACAACTTTTGTGACGTAGCAGCGATGTTGCTAGTGATGTTGCTGTGTGTGACATCCAGCAACAAACCTGGCCCCTGCTGTGAGGTCGTTGGTTGTTGCTGAATGTCCTGGGCCATTTTTTAGTTGTTGCTGTCCCGCTGTGAAGTGCAGATCGCTGTGTGTGACAGCGAGACAGCAACAACTAAATGTGCAGGCAGCAGGAGCCGGCTTCTGCGGAGGCTGGTAACCAATGTAAACATCGGGTAACCAAGAAGCCCTGTCCTTGGTTACCCGATATTTACCTTTGTTACCAGCCTCCTCCGCTCTCACTGTCAGTGTCGGCTCCTGCTCTGTGCACATGTAGCTGCAGCACACATCGGGTAATTAACCCAATGTGTGCTGTAACTAGGAGAGCAGGGAGCCAGCGCTAAGCGGTGTGCGCTGCTCCCTGCTCTTTGCACGTGTAGCTGCGTGCACTGGTAACCAAGGTAAATATCGGGTTGGTTACCCGATATTTACCTTAGTTACCAAGCACAGCATCTTCCACGCGGCGCTGCTGGCTGGGGGCTGGGACACTGGTTGCTGGTGAGCTCACCAGCAACTCGTGTAGTGACGCTCCAGCGATCCCTGCCAGGTCAGGTTGCTGGTGGGATCGCTGGAGCATCGCAGTGTGACATCTCACCAGCAACCTCCTAGCAACTTACCAGCGATCCCTATCAGGTTTGATCGTTGTTGGGATCGCTGGTAAGTTGTTTAGTGTGACTGGGCCTTTAGGGTGCCAATACTTTTGTCTGGCCCATTTTTGGAGTTTTGTGTGAAATGATCAATGATTTGATTTTTGTTTCATTCTCTTGTGTTTCTTCATTGCAAGCAAAATAAATGAACATAACAATAACAAAGAATTTGTGATTGCAATAATTTTCAAGAAGAAACGGAGTATTATCTGACAGAATTGCAGGGGTGCCAATACTTTTGGCCAGCACTGTAGGTTGTTTGGGACACAGCGGCCACTGACGTGTATGGGATGGTCATGGGTTCTATTCATTGACTGCAACAATCTATTGCTTTTTTTGGTATCATGCAGTCTCATACCACATCCAGTCATGTACAGTTTCTCCTCCAATTTCAGGAAATTGGAGCATAAAGTCATGGCAATCAGATGCCATTGCAGAATTCTTACAAGTGCCTGGACACAATATTGGATACTTATTTCTCCCTTTCTCACTGGCTTTGTTAGAATTTGTAGCTGTAGCAGTGGTACACCTCTCCGGCACAGGGTTACCAGCACATGGCCCCAATCCATTTAGACTAAAATGTACAAATACTATATGGTTTCCAAAACATTCTGAAAAGGTAAAGTTCTGAATACAGCCAAGAGCATTTTCAAAACTACTATATCAATGAAAGGAAGACGAGCGTGCGTGCGTGTGCACCTCTCCAGTCATTGGTGGTTAAAAGCCAGCCGTAACAGGAATTGGGGGAGCCCTGCTCCTGGGGTAGGTGCGACTCCCATAAGAGGAATTTATAACATATTATAAAATAACCTCTTTAATGGGGAGGATCGGGGGGGGCATACACTTTTCACCTGCTAAGGTGATATAACATTCACCATGCTACTGCTTAAACTGCAACTCACAGATTTCCTGCAGGCAACATGGCAAGTGATCTGTAGTGGTCCCACCGCTTTGCTTGGCCATCCCCATCAGTTACAGACTAAACAGTGCGGCATTACACAGGCTTGACTCCTACTCCATTCACAGAAGCTTCAATTTCAGGTTTAGTGGGGATTGATCAGACCCCCCTCAATAAGACACCTAGTACCTAACCTAAGAACAAGTTATATGTGCCGATTCTAGAAATACTTTTGTGTAACCAACAGATGCAAGACTTGCTTCTGAAGGACCAGTGAAAGCACTACTGCTCTGGGCATCTTCAATGACTCCAGAAAATCCATTTTATCAAACAAAAATGGAAAATTTGCACCGTTTATGTTAGAAAAGATAACATACAGATCATATCTCATCCTATATTCCTTCAGCTTTGGGTCTATAAAGATAACTACAGAAATCCTACTTTCCACATGAGAAATTGTACCACGTTTTTACAGAGTTATTTTCCTTACTAATCTGTGGATTTTGATGCTGATCAGCTGGAGACCCCCTATACATTGTCACTATCTGCTTGGCTTTCATACAAGGGATAATCTTCACATGTATGTAGAGAATCACTCAATCAAGCAATGTAGCACTTTCTCTTAAATGCTGAACGTGATACAAGGAAGAGACAAAAAGCTTTTCAGCGATGTGCAGGACAATCTACGGTATGTAGCCGAGATTCTCGCCACCCTGATCTGACATCTAGATGGGGGCGGAAGGACGACCAATCATCCTGGGATCCTCGTGGGCGTTTACTCGGCTTTGCAGCCTGCCATAGAGGACAGGACAATGGACCACAGCTGCACAAAGCTTTTAGCTCAACTCTAATATCAAAGTATAAGCATAATCATTTCTCATCCTGACCACCCATAGAAAATGAGAAATTATATTTTATGTGGGACTTTAATTTTCTAAAATACAAGACAAAAAAAATGTAATTAATCATGCACCCCTACTATAACACTTTATATACTCATCTGTAGAAATGGAGTGCAATCTGTTTATTAAGCAAACCTGGTTCAGATGTCCATTAATTGCATACATGTTCTGGGTTTTTCACAACTATAGAAAAAGTACCCATTAAAAGTTTATGGTGCTAACATGTCAGTTCTCTGTGACCAAGTGTCCACAAAAAAAAAAAAGAAAAAACACAAAGTATGTTTTTTATTGCCCCTCCCCCCCGATGCAAAAAAAATTACTAACACCTGAAAGAGGTTACAAAGATACCTATTGTGTTTTCCAACACGCCATTGCTTTGAATTTCATTCGTACACTAAATTAGCCATGCACTTGCAGTCCTCACCCCTCTTTTCTTCTTCCCGCCAGCACCCCCACTTCTTGAATACAATGTAGACAGAGGATCTGCTGCCCAACATAATCTTCATACCACACTGTGAATCGAGAACTGGAGACAGCACTGGTGGGAGAGAAGGAAATAAGGGCAGAGGACTGCAAGTGCATGGATGCGCCCGCCTTAGAAGCCTAATTTGCGAATGATTAACGCATTACATTGCAGAGCAATGTAGCACCAGTAACAATAGAATAGGTATACATGAAGATATGCTTCCCTGCCCTGCTGTATCTTGGGTTTCTTAAAAGGGAACCTGTCACCAGATTTGGTGATTATAAGCTTCAGCCAGCACCAGTGAGCTCTTCTATACAGCATGTTAGAATGCTGTGTATAAGAGCCCAGGCCGCTGTGTAGAACGTAAAATTGACTTTATTTACCTAAACGGTCGGTACGGTGCAGATGGTGTCTCAGTTCTCCGGGTGAGGCGCCTCCTCTTTCGGCCATCTTGGTCTTCCTTTTTCTGAAGCTGGGGTGCATGACACATTTTACGTCATGCACACGTACCGGCATCGAGGTCCTGCGAAGGCACACTATAATATAGAAGAAGAAAGGATGTCCAGCTCTTCAGGCAAAGAAAACCAAGGTCTTTATTTTATCATGCAGATGCAACGAATGACATGACCAGCACTACGCGTTTCAGGTGAAACACTCACCCTTAATCATGATCAAATAAAGACCTTGGTTTTCTTTGCCTGAAGAGCTGGACATCCTTTCTTCTTTTATGCTATATCGGGCTGTGGTAGTGCCTGTCCGTGCTCCAGGACGAAACCGGGAGTGAGCTTCTACACGGTGCGCTGATACATATATTGCACACTATAATACTTCGATCTGCCCTGAGCAGGGCAGATCAAAGTGCACCTGCGCAGGACCTCAATGGCGGCCCGTGTGCATGACGAAGGATGCGTCATGCTCCCCAGCTTCAGAAGGATGACAAAGATAGCCAAAAGATGATGCGTTGCACCCGGAGAATGGAGACACCCAACTGCACCGTACTGACCGTTTAAGTATTATAAAGTCATTTTTACGTTCTGCACAGCAGCCCGGTCTCTTATATACAGCATGTTAGAATGCTGTATATAAGAGCCCACTGGTGATTGCCACAGCTTATAGTCACCAAATCTGGTGACAGGTTCCCTTTAAGTACATGCTTAATGACAAGAAAACATGTCTGAGTTTAGTACATAAGGCGCCTACAAACAAAGTCAAAAGACTTAAGAACTAAAATATACACACACTAGATAACCCTTTGCAGTGCTAGAGGTCGGGAGTAGAAGTTCTCATGCACTGCACGTCCTTCACCGAGAAATGACAATCATTAAAAGACCCTTGGAAAATAGATTTTCTCATATAAAGTCACAGACCAAGCATTTGCTCCGCAGTGGCCATCATAGTAGGTTGCGATTCATGTGAAGGTCAGAAGAGCACAGTGTATGCACAGACACATTCTATTTATTACGAAGACAGACTACACACACTTATAGTTATTGCTGTGACTATGGCACTGACATATAGTCTCCTGTCCGCAGGAGTGTTTTCAAGAATTACTCAAAAGTCTTCCAGTCTTAAAACAGACACTTACTCATTGCTACACGCAGGCATACATCATATGCAGGATTTGGCACACATAAAAGGAGTATTTAACAGTACAAAAATAAATACAATGCAACAAAGTACACCCAACATGCATAGAAACTCACAGGCAGAACTGGGTAGGTCCATGGAGTAGTTTGGCTCAGTCGGCCTTAAGTCCAGTCTAAAAAGCTATAAATGACTTCTATATTGTTCTGGAAATATATAGCTATTTGTATTACAAATGTTATATAAATAGAAGCACTCTGGATATTGTAAAAACTGTACAAGAGTCCATCTAAAATCTCTAAAATCAGTTCCTACCGAAAAAAAGGCACATTTAAGATTCAAGTGTGCAAATGTTTCTAAAAATAAAAGCACCGATGAAATGGGGCAAATGCCGTGAACTGCATTATAGGGGTGATATACCCCCACCAGATGAGGAGACAATTCAGACACGGAAAGTGAATGGAGCTGGACAGTTCAGTCCACAGAATCACAAATCTCTATTACTTTCTGGTTGAAATCCTCTGGCTGATCGGCAAAGACATAATGGCCGGCACCTCGAATTGCCTACAAAACAAATACATATTAGCAAGAGAAAAATACAATACATTTATAGCACCACTCACACTAGCTAAAATGTGATCAAAAACATTTTTATTTAAAAAAAAAAAACACAACTTTAAAAAGCAAAAATATCTGAAGGACACGTCGTCATCTACATCCGAGCAGTAGAGAATGTCGCAGGGGCAGCGATTGCGTGAGCAAGTCAAGTAACCGCCATCACCCAGGGAGGTATAGAAAGGCCGCTGATTACTTAGGCTACCATTGGCGGTGGTAGGCCTTTTCTTTGTGCATAATTCAGTAACCAATGAGCCACTTTTGTGTTTTATATATCACTTGACCACACATATCCTATATGCATACTTCCGGCCAGAAGCCTACTAGTCGGGTACTGGCCGAGAGACGCATAAATCGCATACTCCCGGTCAAGTAATCGAAGCTCCCAACTGAAAAACGAGTGAATCCTCGCAGCACACAGCGAGTGCGCTGGGAGAATTCACAAGTCTGCAGTCACAGAGTGACGGCTAAGATATCATTTTACACTGGACATTCCCTTTAATATATGAAGTTTATATTGGGAAATGCTCTTTACTACAAATGTTGACTGAACCCTCAAAAGCACTTACAATGGTTTCCACATGGGAGTTTGGCCGCAGGGACTGAATGGTGCTTCCAGAATTCCCATCAATACAAGACCGTGCTCCATAAATGACTGCGATTGGGATATCTCGGTGTATCTTGTCAATGCGTTGCAACATTGGCCTTCGAGCCCAGCCATAAGGTACAGTCATGGTTCTAAATGCTGTTTCACCACTGCAAATATGAAATAATACGGTCTAATGTACGATATATGGTGATCCGGGTACATTTTTTTATTGCAAGTATCAATTCACTAAAGGAGAAACTATGCATTATATAACAGTATAACAGGTTATGCAGATTTGGTTTATAATATATAAAAAAAAAAAAAAAAAAAAAGGAGAAGTCAACTAATCATGGCTTTATGTTCCCCAGGAAGAGAGAACAGGCAGCCCCCGCCATGTGTACAGTGAATCAAAGTGTAAGAATAAATGGAACAAAAAACTGCAAGACACAAGGGGAAAAGTAGTTATAGATTACACCGGACATGCAGAGAATTACTTACCTTGGAGACTGTGCATTGCAGTGATAAATATATTCTGTCACAGTGTCATCCTCAAACATGGACGCAAACTTTCTCTTGAAATCTGGTCTCAGTCTTTGAACAAGACTTAGTCCTGGTAATAAAAAAAATATATCTCTCCAATTCATTCATTAAAACACAAAATAAAATGTTCGATATTAGACATCACCTTAAATATCTATACATACACATACATTAATTTCTCACCAGACTTCAGTAACAACCCATCCAATCCCCACAAACAAAGAAATCTAAACCATAGCTGTTCATAAATTAAGTTGTTTGTAATAATGAGGGAAAATTCTAGAACACTTACTGAAATTTACTTAATATAAAAGCCTTTATTGGCGATGAAGTTTCAAGATGCCTCCTGTATGGAGAATCTAGTTGCATGCGTTGCTCAGGTGTGATTTCGACCCATTCTTTTACACACTGTTCAAATTCTGAAAGTTCCATGGGCTCCTTCTATGAACTCTGAGCTTTAGTTCCTTCCATAAATGTTCTATTGGATTCAGGTCAGGCGATTGGCTGGGCCTTTCTAGAAGCTTTATTTTCTCTCTCTAACCAATTGAGAGTTTCCTTGGCTGTGTGTTTGAGATCATTGTCTTACTGAAATGTCCACTCTTCTTTCATCTTCATCCTGATACCTAAAAATGCACTTGAACATTCTTGTTCAGCAATGAAGTCTTGTGTGGTGACCGTGTATAGAGGCCATGGAGTTCGAGTGCATTACTTATGGTTTTCTTTGAAACAGTTGTACCTGCTGATTCCAAGTCTTTCTGTAGCTCTCCAGAGGTGGTCCTTGGCTCTTTGACAACTCTTCTGATAATTCTTTTCATTTCTCTGTCTGATATATTGTGGGCAACATCTGGTCGTGGTTGCTTTATAGTGAAATGATGTTCTTTCCACTTCCAGATCATGGCCTAAAGACAGTACCCACTGGAACCTTCAGTAGTTTAGAAATTCTTCTGCAACCAATGTAATCAGTATGTTTTGCAAAAATAAGGCTATGAAGTTCTGGTTTTAGAGATGTTTCTTGTGTGGCACCTACATAATGAGACACCTTTTTATAGGCGATCAGTTGAACCAGCTGATTTTTTTCACCAAGTGGCAGGATTGCTTTCTAATTACTGACAGATTTCAGAGGGCGTCATCACTTTCCATTGCTTTTTGCACAGGTTTCTTCATGTGTTCAATACTTTTAACCTGTGTTATTTCTCATTATCACACATAATATATGGATATCTATGGTTTGAATTCTTTGCCTGTGTGGATTGGATGGATTGTTACTGACATCTGGTGAGACATTTATGTTAATAGCACCTTAGAAATATGTTTACTTGTAAAACGCATTGAACACATCACCAGTTTTCTATCTACATGACTAGATCAGAGCAGGTTTCATATAAAACAAATTAAAAAGATGAAATAGGAGAATGACTAAGGGAGCTAAGGGCATGACAGCAATGCACTCATTTGCTGGAAGAAGAGAACATTGTGATAATTTAATTAGGTCAAAGTCTCTTCATAAAACAATGATCACCTTGTGGACACATACATCATTTACTCAGAAACCAGGTTACGTTATTCCCCAGTGCTGAACCTTGTAATGCTGTACAGCTAAACAGCTACACCTCAGACTAAGAATTCCCATCAGATATCTGCCCTGCTTGCTAATTTAACCATACACTGTGCTGCTTGCTTGATAGATGGGAAACAATGGGCACTTTTACAATATTCTGTTCTCAGTCTTCCTAAACTGGTAAACACTTATTTACGCAGGAGCTATTCCTACTGACCACAGCCCATATACATGTACGCTCAGGTTGTCAGAGACTTCATGGGTTCCAGATGGGGGAATGGAGAAAATCAATGTGAATTAAAAAAAAAAAAAAAAAAAAAGAAGAAGAAGATCAGGCCTGTTGTACTTCATCTGCCTGATTCTTCTTCCCCCACTACTTGTGTCAAAAGGAAAGGAAGGGATGCCATCATCCTAGACACTAGATGGGTCGGTCAGTCTCACTGGAATGGCCGGTTTCAGACGTCCGTGTTTAATCTAGTACAAGCCACATACATGGATATGGTCATATGTGTGTCATCTGTGTTTGCACACGTACCGGAGAAAACACACGTTTTTTGTAATAAAAAGATTTCCATATTCACCTGTATCCAGCTTTGCTGCCTCCTGCTTCTGGAAGCACGAGCATCGCCGGAGACAGCATCGCATCCACCAAGCAGTGTGTGTGCAGTGACGTCCAGGTGGTCATCAAAGTTCCCAATGAACTCTGATGGCCTCCTGATGACACACCAGCGACAGAGGGTGTCTGATAGAACCCATGAAGTTACCATCCTCAGTTTATTGGGAACTTTGATGACCTCTTTGACATCACTGCACACACACACTGCTTGCTGGATACTCACTTGTCCCCGACAATGCTCTGGCTTCCAGGTGCAGGGAATAGTCAATGAATAAAATGAGAGGGGGTCAGAAGCAGAAGACAGCAGAAACGAAGAAAACAGAGCTGGATACAGGTGAATATAGAAAGTATTTTCACAGACACTTGTCACACGGATCACCTCAGTGTGCGATCCGTGACACACCAATGATGCCTGTGGAGATACACAGTCCGTGTGAAAACACGCATGTGTGTGTGTGTAACTCCAGAGAATAACATGGGTACGTATTGCATCCGTGTTAAAAACAGATATCACACGTACCTGAAACACAGACGTCTGAAATCAGCCTTAATTTAAATTTGTATGGCTAGGTGGAAACAAGCTCTCCTCTTTGCAGATTACAACCATGCACTTAAAATTAACTATGGATCTAAAAAATAAAATAAGCAATTATATTGTACTAATGGAACAATCTGCGCCAAATGTATGTACTGGAAAGCCACAAAATGTGGTGGGAATAACCTCAGAAAATTAGAGTGCAATGCAGCTGAAATGTTGTTTACAGTCATTAATAGTTTATGCATAAAAATCCATGGAAATTTCCACTCTCACACGGATACATTCTGTCATCAATGGCTGTGATTAGTAGTAAAAAGGGTGTTCAGTAAAAGATTAGTAAATGATTAAGGCTGGGAAAAACTGGTGTAAACCGTTGCTACATTGCAGCACAATGAAAACGATAGATTGCAATGTGACCCAAAGTACCCAACAAACAGGCCACAAGGCGGTCAATGGTTCCTTAGTGCAAGCAATGAGACCCCATTCAACTGCAATATAGCAGCAGTATAGAGATATTTGGCCACACAACCTGTTTAGCGCCTAAAGTGATCATTTAGACTTCTCTTAATAGTAAATCCACCCATAACGGACCCGCATCTTTCAGCTAACACAATATAATAGACTCCACTTTAAGCAATAAGACCGTAGGTGAATGAATAACCCTGCTCAATCCACCATTAATCCTACTACAGTCAGTAATGAGCCGTCATTTCATCTAGTGTGATCTTGCTCACCCAGTGGTCCGGCCAAGCGAAGTCCTGCTAATGGATTAAATGGACTTAATAAAGCACCAACCGCTTTAATCCAAATAGGAATCGGCCTTTCCTCATCCGCATGGTCGGGTCTCTCAGGGAATCCCCATGGTTCTACCAAAATTAAACTTTTTACCCTATGATTTTAATTAAAAAACAAAAAGAAGAAATAAAAAGAATATTTAAACAAAGTAGACCTGACACACACAAAAAACCCCCCAAAACTTTAAACACAATAAACCAGTTCAAGAACGAACCATTTTACCTTTTCGTGCCGGAAAACATTTTCATTCTTTTAAAAAGGGAACCTGTCAGGTGTAATATGCCCCCAGATCCACGAGCAGTTCTGGGTGCATATTGCTAATCCCCGCCTTACTGTCCCTGTATCTAGTAGCATACATAAAAGGGATCTTTAGTAAAAGTATTTCTAAAGATCCTTTATCATATGCTAATGAGCACAGGAACTAGTCGCATGGGTGTTAGTTCCCTTGGGTAGTCGGCCGCCTTAGCATGTAAGCATGTCCCTTTGGGCGTGGTTACATGCTAATGAATGTGCAGCATGAGAGACATGGTCACCCTCACCTCTCTGCTGCCTCCGCTGGCTTTTGGCTCAGTGTACACGATCAGAACCTCCCCAGACTTAAAGTCATACGCACTACACCAGTTTGAAGCCAGGACGCGTACATTCGGCTTCATAGTACGCATGACTGGAAGTCCGGGACTTCTGATCAAGAGCACTGAGCCAAAAACCAGCGTCAGGCCCGATGGCAGCAGATAGGTGAGATCAACCATGCCTCTGACATGGAGCATTCATTAGCATGTTAGCACGCCCACAGGGGTGTACTAACATGCTAAGGGGGCTGACTAGCCAAGGGAACAAAAGTCCTCATGACTAGTCCCTGCACTCATTAGCATATCATAAAAGATCTTTAGGCTATGTGCCCACGGGGAAAGTGTCCTGTGGTTATATCTGTGGATATGCTGCGGTCATTCTGCATTGAGGATACAGTACCATGGCTTCGGCACTGCATCCTCAATGCAGAACAAGTGCTGCAGTGATCGGGGTGTTCATACTTACCTCCATCACGCAGCACTTCTCTCAGTCTCCGGCCGTGTCTACACTGTGCAGCCGAAGGTGGGCGGGCTTGAACTAGCTCCGGCTGTCACATGACCGGAGCTCGTGCAGGCCCCCGCCCACCTCCTCCTTCCTGCTCCTGTGCACCGAGGGAAAGTGACCGGGTGTCTGCTATCAAGGCAGGTAAGTATGGGACCAAGGCAGATTTCCGCAGGTAAATCCACAGGAATAATTGACATGCAGTTATGTGCAGCTGCAGGACATCCGCAGCATATTCCGCAACGTGGACACAGACACTCCACATGCCCCATAGGATAACATGGGGTGTGTCTATACTTGCTGAAACCTGCGGATTTATCTGGAAAATCCAGGTAAATCCGCAGGTTTTCCGCGGCAAAATCCGCAGAAGCAAGCTCCCGTGGGCAACATAGCCTAAGAAATACTTTTTCTAAAAATCCCTTTATGTAAGCTACTAGAAACAAGGACGGTTAGGCAGGGATTAGGAATATGCACCCAGAACTGCTCGTGGTTCTGGGTGCATATTACACAGGACAGGTTCCCTTTAAGGCTATATGCCCACGGGACTAGGTAACTGCGGATATATCCACAGGTACGTCCACAGGTTTCCCGCAGCAGCTCCCCGGAATCCGCAGCCATCCATTGCTGCAGTGTTCGAGTGAAACATCTGCAGTAAACCTGCGGACATTTGTGCGGCTTACCTGCGGAAGTCCCGGCCTCTAACTCCATAGTGGAGGCCTGGCAATTCCACAGGTATTTCCGCAGGAATAATTGACATGCAGTTACGTGCGGCTGCGGGACATCCGCAGCATATACCGCAGCCGCACATACCGCAGCATTGATACAGCACTCACCATGTCCCATAGGATAACATGGGGAGTGTCTGTACATGCTGAAACCTGCGGATTTATCTAGAAAATCCAGATAAATCCGCAGATTTTCCGCGGCAAAATACATAGTCCTGTGGGACATAGCCCAACTATATGCAGGTTTTATAGACACACATTTCTCTCATTTGTATAGTCAAATAATTTTAGATCTTTTTTCTGCAATACTGGTTGAACAATTTAAGGAAAAAAATAAAACAAAAGAGAGTTTCATTATTCTACATAATCTTTAGAGAGGTTGTGCATGGGAGGATGTGATGCCCCCGCGAGCCCCGAAATCAATTACCCCAGCGTCTCCCTCCCCACCTTGGGATGTATGAGTAATTACCAGGACGTGAGTGGCAGCCGCAGTTCTGACTTCCTGTTGAGTACTCAACTGAAGGAGGGGAGAAGCCAGGGTGATTGGGGACATGGCTTGTGGGAAGTCACAACCTCACATAAGCCCCGAGAACATGAGCATTGACACGGCTGCAATAGTGTTGACATGGACGGGAGTGTAAGCTTTTTTTTTTTATTTTACTGGAGACAATATTGGGGAATGAGAAGGAGGAGTTGTCCTAGCAGTGGACAACCCCTTTAAGCATCACTCTGGCATTTTTTTTCTTAAAATTGGCATCACTAATGTTTGTTCCCTTGTCGTAGTAAAATACCAGCCACCATCTTCTGCTGTCATAGGTAATCAGTTTTCAATGCAAGTCTATGACAGCATCGTTGTGGTTATCAAAGACTTAAATTAAGGAGTGGCCTCTGCCTCACCCAGCAGACAATGGAGTAATCTGGCTCGTCACAACTAGCAGAGCATGACCGGAACAGCGCCGATAATAGAAGACAGGGGCTGGTAAGTATTCTACTACAGGTAAGGGAACATACATGCATCCCTCATTAAAGCCCCCTAATGGCATTTCAACAGAATAGTAATTTTTTAATTGCAGATTTTTCTTGTTGGGGAGGATACATTTGTTCCAGTTTTGGGTTAAAACACATGAGTAAAATTAGTGAACTTAATTATAAATAAAAGTAAAGTTGCTCTCCGCTATTTTTAGTTTTTATTAATTTGCCCACTATGATGTTCCAGGTGTATAGATACACGACAGCCGCCATCAATCCCTGACCATAGGGATGGCCAACATGTCGTGTCTAATGGAAGAGGACTCAGTGGAGACGGTCAGGGGACTGGGAGAGCATTAGGTGCATCAGTATGAGAACATATAAGAGATTAAACATAGATTTGTCTTTTTAATTATTTTTTTTTGCATTTTCACCATGATGGGAAATATTTATCAAATTTTATAGGGGTAGAGAACATCTTAAACCTATCAAATATTTCTTAACACATATCCCCAATACAACTTACCTTGAGGGATATTTCAAAGAGTAAACAGAAGCCAAAAACGCTCCCAGATTATGTCCTAGTAAAATCATATGATCCAGACCCAATGCCAGTCTCCATTCTTCTAGTGACTGCACAAACTGCATCTCGGCCTTCTCAGCATCACCATCAAAGTGGGGTCTACTGCTGCGTCCAAAGCCCAGGATATCAAAGGCGTACACAGTTCTATTTTGACAGAGTGATTCAAAGTTGAGAGCCCACAGTCCAACACCTCCTCCAAAGCCGTGCAACAAAACTAATGGGGTCTTTGGTGAAAGCGGCTGCACAAATGACAGGGTCCAGACCTGGTTCCCACCAGATATGAGAACGTAGTCTTTGGTACAGGAGCTTGTAATACCTACACATAGAGGAAACATATGGATACAGATGATGCAAATATTGGGCAAGTATACTCATGCGATAACATTAAAATGTAATCCTTGTATTTGGTAGAGGCAAATGAAGTCATTAAGAAGATAGACACAGGATTGGTGATGGCTTCCTGAGAAGACAAAGTGATCGGCAGCATCCAGCAGCGTGAATGCAGCTAATCAGTGCCCCCCCACCCCAAGTGTCAGATCCCCAATCTGATATGGATGACTTCTCCAGAGAAAAACTGCAGAAAACCCCTTCAAGACCTGCCCTAGGAGCAGAAGTGGCACAGACAGTGATAATACAGAGCTGATTTACAATGGATTTCGAGAAACGAGACACATAATTCAAGGAGAGTTCACAAAATCAGAGTTTGGCTTCCAACATTTCTTTAAAATGGACAATGGGAGGCTTTGCAATCTCTAACTGCCGTGGTTAAGTGAATCATCAAATTAAAGTGGATTTAGCTCAGTAATGAATGCTGATTATAAGGGCTTATGACTGACAAGAACACAGCAGAACAAGCAAACCATAAAGCCACAACCCTCAGAAGTGCATTAGTAAGCATGACTACACCGCTCAGCTGACCGTGGGGCGCAGAACACTAGACAGTCACCGTTAATCCAGCAGTACAGAAAACATTTATTTTTGGTCTTTTGATTTTTATACTTTTATATATTTTTAAAGGTGTAGTATCAAAAGTCATACATTGCAGACCCCCTGGAAGAGTCATAGAAAAAACTGACCAGGATAAATGGGGACTAGTCAGTGTCCTGTGAACACATGTAAAGGAGAGTCTTCTCACCGCCACCCACCAACTTACCAGTTATACATAAAACAAAAGGTGTCTACTTACTAGTGTTAGTGGATTAGCAGTATGGGCAAAATTCATTCATGAAGGGGTTTTTGTCATAAAATTCTGGGGTAAAACTCCTTCAAAAAGTCACAATTCTTTCAGATGCTCAAAAATTTGGCAAATTTTTGAGTTGTTGACCAGCTTCTGCCAACTCCACCAGAGTGGGCAGAGCTGGAAAGTGACAAAGCCCATCCAACAAAGTCATGAAACATTGTGACATACCCACATTAGAAGCGTTACTCCACATCACAGTACAGAGAAACATTTCTGGTGGAGGTGTACAACAGTGGTAAGATGTGCCTAAGGCCGGGGCCACACGGGGCACTAGTGTGATGCTCGTATGACACTCGGTTCACGCTGGCAGTACAGCAGAGCGTCATGCTAGTATCCCTGCGACTGATGTCTGACTGTACGATCGGACCTCAGCTGCGGGGGACGGGCCGGCACAGAAAAGGGGAGGGAGGGATTTATCTCCCTCTCTTCTCCGAAGCCAGCTAATGCAAGTCTCGCTCTGCACGCGCCTTACACCGGTGTACCGCGAGTGCAGTGCGATTTTTCTCTCACCCCATTCACTTGAATGAGTGCGAGAGAAAAAAAAAAAAAAAAAAAAGTCTCGCATTACAGCCATAGCATGCTGCGACTGTTTTCTCGGGCCGATTAGGGCTGAGAAAATAATCGCTCATGTTCGCTGACACACAGGCTAATATTGGTCCAAGTGGAATGCAATGTTTTATCGCACTCCACTCGCACCGATTTTCTCGCCGTGTGGCTTAAGCCTAACTCATGAAGTGGTGTGTATCACTTATAGAATTAGGCGCATCTTATTCTAGCACACCATCAGTAACACTGGGATGCACAACACCAGGTTTAATTAATAGGGCCCTATGTATGCACAGATTAGTAACATTTATTAAAAGGGTGGTCCATTTATATCAGTCAGTATTCATAAAGAAAGTGAATGGGCCAAGAATGTAATAAACAAATATGGTGGCTGAGAGACGCTCTATAGGCACCCCGCTCCTGATAACTAATGGGGACCAGATCCTGCTAAAAGGGTTATAGAATATTAAACCTACGAAGAACAACAACAATGCAATTTTTAAAAAATCTTTTTGAAGCATAAAAAAAATAAATAAATAAAAAAAAAAAAAATATGTGCACAGCAAGACAATGATATATGAAGGAACAACAAAATACAAAAAATTATAATAATCCCTCAGTGGCTAACAATGAGCAATGGAGTCTAACAGGTGTAAACAGGAATAAATACCAAATGTCAAAACTGACACAGAAGATAAACAGGTAAAATTCCATCTGGACAAACCCTGATGTACAAAAACAAAAGGCCACGTGCGAAATTACTAGAACAAATGTATCAAATATTGAGAAGTTGATCCTTGCCAAACGAACACCCTGCATAGCAAGTGGATAATAGATGGGAATGAGACAGCATGACTATAATGATAGTAACGGATGTAATACTGCAATGACTGATAATACAAGTAGTATGGATATATAATGAGGAGTGTCAGGAAATAAATAACAATAAGTAATGTTGTAATAAGAGTCCAAATAGAAAAGTATGGGCAAAAAAGAAAGGATAGGAGTCATGACATACCACATCATACACAAATAACCGGCTATATGCACCCTTGTGATAAAGCCTAGGCGAAACGCGTCAGATGTTTGTGGTAAGGTACTGCACGTAATTATTTGGGATACTTATATCTACATATGGCAGGTATTCCTGTTTACACCCGGTTAGACTCCACTGCTCATTGTTTTGAGCCACTGAGGGATTATTACAATTATATTTTTTTTTTATTTTGTTGTTCCTCCATGTCATTGTCTGGCTGTGCACATCGTTTATTATATTTTATAATTTTTTATGCTTCAATAAAGATTTTCTAAAATTGCATTGTAGCTCTTTGTAGGTTTAGTTTGGTTCACTGCGAACTACATAGCCATTATGATTGTATTGGCTCTTTTTTGAGTGGTGATCAAAATATATAGGTTATAGAATATTACAAAAATATAAATAGTTCCGTACTGAAATATCAGAATAACTACCCATGGTGGGAGTGAGATGCAGCATCACACAACCTGTTCACAAGTGGGGCACTGTCTTTAGAAGAAAGCAGCCATGTTAGGTCGAGCTCACATGTCCTGCAATGATCAGTTACAATAGATAGTCTATGGAGAACGGATCTGTTAAGAGATTGCGATTTATCTTCCATTTGAAATGGATTCTGTAAGAAAAAAACAAATCCTTTACAAATTCAAGAACGGAAAACTAAATAGCAATCTGTTAACGGATCCGTTCTCCATAGACTTCAATGTTTAAAAAACAAAGCCGTATCCGGCAGACATCAGTTAATTAACAATGGACACAAAAAAAAAAAAAAAGTTGTATTTGAACATTTTTTTTTTTTGCCAAAGGATCTCTGCTTGATCAATTCTAACGGATGATTACTGGGCATGTGAACTCAGCCTTATTTCTAACACTTGATATTTTTTTTTCAAGCACAGCGTTTGTACTTTCATTAGGTATGCGCAAACGGAATACAGTGGAACCTCAAATTACGAGCATAATTGGTTCCAATAGTGCGCTCTTAAACCAAGTTACTCTTATATCAAAGCAAATTTTCCCATAGGAAATAATTGAAACACAGACAATTCGTTCCACAACCCAAAAATATTTACTGTATTTATACAAACCTATTACAGTAATACAAAATATGCACTGTATTCATATAAAATTATCACAGTACACTAATAAATACTGTACAGTAAAAAAAACAAATTAAACTGCACTTTAGCTTACAATAGAATTGTTGGTGTGCGGGAGGTACAATACAAGCAATGTGCAGTACTGGTTAGCAGAAAGTACAATACTGTATCCACAAATACAAATTGATAGACATACTGTATAGTATATACTGCACTGTACAATGGTATACTGTGTACAGTACATATGGACAGAAAGTTACCTCCAGAGTGGGTCAGAGCGCGGTGAAAGGACAGAACCGGAAGTGTGCACGGTGAGTATTTGCTTCTCTTACAAATCACTGCTCTTAAACCAAGTTACAAATTTGTAAAAAGCTTTGCTTGTCTTGCAAAACGCTCTCAAACCAAGTTACTCTTAAACCAAGGTTCCACTGTATAAACTCAGTTTTTTGTTTTTGTTTTTTTTTATAATTTCCCAAAATTTGTGGATCCAAGTGAATCCCAATTTTGGACGATTCACTTTGGGCAAATCCAGTGAAATGACGTCTGGTGGCCGGGAAGAGGATAAACACAAAAAGATTAAAAAAAAAAAACCCATGTTGAAGAACCAATCACCACTCATGCCCTCCCCATGACTGTCCCACCGCTGCCCAGCAGCCAGCCTGTGATTATCACTGAAGGAATAATGAAAGTGAAAAGGAGGAAAGGCAGGGAGCAGCAGTAGTGGGACAGATATGGGGAAGGCTGAGGAGGTGAGCATTTAACCCTTTCTAGGTGGATTCATTTTAATCGAATATCCCCCTCCCTTAATTTGCTCAACTTCTACATTTATACTTTAATCCACATCTTCATGTCCACTGGTTCCTTGAACAATTTTACTTACACTTCAGCATTTTGTCTTCAGCCTCCTGTAGATGAGCCAGAGATGTCGGGCACCATGCAGGCAGCCAGCTGGAAAGCCATCCTGATCTAGAACAGAGGAAAATAATAAAAAAATAGAATAGGTTATATATAAAAACACTTGTTCTACAGCCACATTTAAAAAAAATAAAATTAAATCTGATGTCATTAAACAATAGTTAAACACAATGACCGTAAATGAACAATACCCAACTGGGCAAGTTATCAACTATCAACAGAGGAAAAAAATCAGGAACGGTGGCAGGGGTTCACTTAAGGCCCCGTCACACTAAGCAACATCGCTAGCAACATCGCTGCTAACGAACAACTTTTGTGACGTTGCTGTGTGACATCCAGCAACAACCTGGCCCCTGCTGTGAGGTCGTTGGTTGTTGCTGAATGTCCTGGGCCATTTTTTAGTTGTTGCTGTCCTGCTGTGAAGCACAGATTGCTGTGTGTGACAGCGAGACAGCAACAACTAAATGTGCAGGCAGCAGGAGCCGGCTTCTGCGGAGGCTGGTAACCACTGTAAACATCGGGTAACCAAGAAGCCCTGTCCTTGGTTACCCGATATTTACCTTTGTTACCAGCCTCCACCGCTCTCACTGTCAGTGCCGGCTCCTGCTCTGTGCACATGTAGCTGCAGGACACATCGGGTTAATTAACCCGATGTGTGCTGTAACTAGGAGAGCAAGGAGCCAGCGCTAAGCATTGTGCGCTGCTCCCTGCTCTCTGCACGTGTAGCTGCAGCACACATCGGGTAATTAACCCGATGTGTGCTGTAACTAGGAGAGCAGGGAGCCAGCGCTCAGTGTGCGCTGCTCCCTGCACGTGTAGCTCCGTGCGCTGGTAACCAAGTTAAATATCGGGTTGGTTACCCGATATTTACCTTAGTTACCAAGCGCAGCAGCTTCCACGCGGCGCTGGGGGCTGGTCACTGGTTGCTGGTGAGCTCACCAGCAACTCTTGTAGCCACGCTCCAGCGATCCCTGCCAGGTCAGGTTGCTGGTGGGATCGCTGGAGCGTCGCAGTGTGACATCTCACCAGCAACCTCCTAGCAACTTACCAGCGATCCCTATCGTTGTTGGGATCGCTGGTAAGTTGCTTAGTGTGACTGGACCTTTAGTTTACACTGTGCATAAAGATTTAATCTACACAGATTGAGAGTTAAGGCCCAGTCACAGACACACACACACGACTTACCAGCGAGCCCGATAACGATTCTACCTTATAAGGATCGCTGGTAAGTCGCCTGGAGATGTCAAACAGTCAGACCTTACCAACGACGCAGTAACGATACAGTTCGCAGTAGCGACCTGTATAACGATCTCGGCGGTCACTGGGACCCTGTCACACAGCGTTGCGTCCTGCCCAGCAGGACATCGCCTTTGAAGAATATGGTCCAGACCATTTGGTAACAACTAGCGATCTCACAGCAGGGGCCTGATCGCTGGTGTCACACATAACGAGATTGCTAACGGGATCGTTACTGCGTCACCAAAACTGTGACTCAGCAAGGATCGCGTTAGTGATCTCGTTGTGTATGACGGGGCCTTTACACCATGTTATTTTATGGCCAACTTTTCATTTATCCATTGGTTCGAAAGACAAAAAGTATTGAAAATAAGGCGTAATTTAGGATTCAGCTATACGTAGATCATATTTACACTCCTCAACATTGCAACATCAAGAAGGAAACTTTATGGAATTCGGAAAATCACAGAATTGATACACATGTCAATGATTGGCAAATGCTGAAACAAATTATGCATAATTTTCAAAACATCACAATTTATTCAGTATCGAGTAAGAGTGCCATGAGAAGAAATTCTCACAATTACACACCTTGGCACACTAAAGGCCACTTTACATGCTACGACAATGCTAAAGCGATGTCGTTGGGAGGGGGGTCACGGAATTTGCGACGCACATCCGGCCGCATTAGCGATGACGTTGTGTGTGACACCTATGAGCGATTTTGAATAGTCGCAAAAACGTTCAAAATCGCTCATCGGTGACATGCCCCCCCCCCTCCTCCCAATTATCGTTGCTGCTTCTTCCACGATGTAGTTCGTCGTTCCTGCGGCAGCACACATCGCTCCGTGTGACACCGCAGGAACGAGGAACCTCCCCATACCTGCGTCCCGCCCGCAATGAGGAAGGAAGGAGGTGGGCGGGATGTTAGTCCCGCTCATCTCCGCCCCTCCGCTTTGATTGGGCGGCCGCTTAGTGACGTCGCTGTGACGCCGAACGAACCACCCCCTTAGAAAGGAGGCGGTTCGCCAGTCACACTGACGTCGCTAGGCAGGTAAGTAGTGTGACGGGTCTGAGCGATGTTGTGCGCCACAGGCAGCAATTTGCCCATGTCGCACAAACAATGGGGGCGAGTGCCCACGCTAGCGATATCGGTACCAATATCGCAGCGTGTAAAGCGGCCTTAAATCTGAGCAATGTTCTGTCACACTGAATACACGTAGGCAGCAAATCATCAAAATCTGCAGCTGGCAGCTATTATTGCAATTGCCAACCAATTATGTTTCAGATGGACAGGTACAATGATGCTACAGGCCTTGCCTCAGTAATATGTATTGAGTTAGTTAATAAAATAAGGGGCCTCTGGATATAAAATATCTGATGGATGTTAGCCCTCCCAGTGCTATTGCTTGTGCTGCGTTTGGACTATTTACTTCACTTCCTCCTGCTACATTGAGCCCTACACTACACATTATAATATTAGATATATTACACACACAAAATATATATTATATATACACATACACACATTTTATACACACACACACACACACACACACTTTTATGTGAATAGGTAATAGTGAGCAGCCTGCAAGACTTAAAGCTTAATTGTCAAATAAAATTTTAGACATTAAATCAATACTACACATGAAAATAAGCAACGTTGTAATGTATCTTATCAGACAAATCTGCTTCTTTCTCTGCCAGAACTGATCAGTCATTATCAGAATTCTCAATTCGGAGGTAAAATCTGTATTCAGTGAAGACTTTCCCATTACTGACATCAGAGTAAAAAAAACTGGGGAAAAACAGGTTTTATGCCACGCTAGGAAACCACGAGCATATTTATGATGCATTGTTCTTTTATTTAGATCATTCCAACGCGTTTCGGAGACTCATCTGCCTCCTTCCTCAGGGAAAAGATTCTTTTCCCTGAGGCAGGAGGCAGATGAGTCTCTGAAACGGGATGAGTCTCTGTGACGGGGCCGCTGCTGAACCAAATAAGCGCTCTTCCACGTCTGCAAAGGGGTTGTGACTGGCACAACAACACCAGGTGAGTGCATTGCTCTTTCATTTTTTCGCCCTGTAAACCGGGTAAGACCCTATTGTTCCTTCTGGTCTCACACTACAGCACCATTACTGACATAGGAGAAGGAAGCTGTTACTGATGAGATTCTATGTAGATAGAAGGGGGTGGAGCTCTGCCTCTAGCTCCTCCCTCCTTCAGGCTACATAGAATCCATAGCAACTGCCTTCTCCTCTATAGGAAAGTCTTCTACCATGTCCTGCAGGGTCTCCTGACATACTGGACTTCATTGATAGGCAATTGTAAAGGGAACTGCCAGCAGTGGATCTTGGCAATTTGCGTGACCAACTATATTCAGAGTGGCAGACATTCCTAAGTCAACCATTAATAAGCCTTAATGGATAGCAACCAAGATCTGTAAGTGCGTGTATATCTGTGAACAGCGCTCATACTTGACAATGAGCAAATCGAGAGGTTTTGAAATATTTCTATAGGTTTTTTTCATCATTTGCATTTCATTAATTATCAATCCTGTGATTTCCATCAATGGCTTTTCCTTCTCAGTATTGCAATTGCAAATGTTGAACAGTGTGTATATAAATGGTAGCACGGTAATCAAAAAGAGGAACTAAGGAGTTTGTTTTTTTTCCACTGTTGCAATAATAATTAAGTGTTGTGTCAACCATGTTTACATCAGATAGTGCAAAGTACATTTCATCACCAAATCGTTTATAACCGACAATGTTGTGTGTACTGAGGAAATCATCCAGCCCTTTTTGAAAGCCGTTATAGTATCTGCCATTACTACCTCTTGTGGGAGGCATTCCACAGTCTGACTGCTCTAACTGTCAAGAACCCTTTCCTATTTAGCTGCCGGAATTGCCTTTCTTTCACTCGCAGGGAATGCCCCCGGTCCTTAGTATTGTTTTTGGATGGAATAAGTCATGTGCCAGTCCTTAATATTGACCAGACATGTATTTATACAGGGGCGGAACAATTGCGGTCACAGGGGTCACCACTACGACCGACCCAGGGGTTCAGGGGGCCCGAGGAACTCAGCACTTGTTTCACCTGGATGTGCATCCAAGTGTGCAGATGCAGCTGAAATACCTTGCAGCACTGACGGTCTGGTCCCTGCGCTGCAAATTGCGGCGTCACAGGAGGCAGCAGCTAGTTCTGGAGCTAACAAAAGTCTCCCGGCTACTTAAGCAATTGCATATTCCCTGCTCTCCATGCCCATAATCCTGCCAACCTCTTTCCACTGAAGCCGAGAGGTGGGCGGGCTTATGGGCGTGGAGAGCAGTAATAGCAGCACAGTGATCACCCAGCCATTGGCTTTGTGCATCTGCTCGGCAATGGATCCCCCACTGGGCGCCTGACAGTCTCTCCTTTAGCATACAGCATATATGCTGCATTTCCATCCATCAGAAGAGGGGAGAAATGCTGAGTATTGCCTCCTCCGCAGCACAGCCATCCCCTGCACTCAGTGCTCTGGAGCCTAATAGGAATAAGCCCCGCCTACCGGGAGTAAGCCCCACCCACAGGACGGAGCTGCTGTGAAGTCTCAGGCCTGTGCAGGGAGTGCTGCAGAAATATGAGACTTCTAAGGAGTTTGTATCCCTCTCCCCAGCACTGCCATTGCTCTGTAGTCGGCAGTAGTAGGAGGGGGAGGCTCCAGAGGAACACAATGCGACCTGAAGTGAGTACTGGAGCTCTCTGAACGATGACTCTAGCCCCACTACCTACTTCTATCCTCTTATTTGCCTCTCACAGCTGCACTCTCCTGCCCCTTCCGCACTGCTCTGTAACTGATGATATGCCACACCGCTGTCTTGTCATGGTGGCCGGGTCTCCTCATCTTCATGGTTTGCTGTTAAACATCCAAAATTTCTTACTTCCTTGTACATAGTGTGTACAAAATGCTCACATATACAGTATATAAAAATCTAGTGTATATGTCTGCATTTGTGTGAATGTGTACATGTGTGGCATTTTTAAAATTCAGATACTAAAAAAGCAAAAACCTAAAAGGGGGCAAAAAAAAAAAAAAAAAAAAACACAACAAAATACACCACCACCATTATTAGATGCTACATGAATAAATCTATAATATTATTTATAGCACAAAAATAATGTACAGCAAACAAAAAAAAAAAAAAAAAAAAAAAAGAAAAGAGGATAGGGCTATATACTGGGATGGGGGACAAAGATAAAAGCATGGGATGGAACAGCTGGGTGCTGAAGGAGATAGGCTCTTTCCCTCAGCACCCAGCTTTCCCATGCTTGGCTATATATTTTTCCCTCTGCACACAGCTTTCCCATACTCTGATATCCATCTTGTCCTCAGCGCCCAGCTGATGCTGAGTGCTTGGTCACCCACCCATGCTCTGTTATACATCTTTCTCTTAGCACTCAACTTTCCCATGTTTTGCTATACATCTTTCCCTCACCACCCAGCTTTTTCCCATGCTCTGATATCAAGGGCAAGTTGGGTGCTGAAGGGAAGTTGTATAGCAGAGCACTGGAAACCTGGGTGCTCAGGTCAAGATGGATACCAGAACATTGAAAGCTGGGTACTGAGGGGAAAAAGGTATATTGGAGCATGGGAAAGCATGGTGCTGAGGGAAAGAGCCAAGTGTTAGCGTAATCATGCTGTACCCCGAGGGGCCCCTGCCCTCTAGTTATGCCACTGTATTTATACATAGAAAAAAAAACACATCTCAGAGGAGATCTTATTTTATAAGCCAACTTTTTCAACTTCTCATATGTGCGGCCTTCCAATAATCTAGTTGCTCGCTTGAACCATCTCTGCCATCCAGACCACACAATTGCAGCTAGGTACGGTATCTTTTTCCTTCTCAAGCCTCTAACTTCTGATGGGAGAGACCTGTCAATAAGTGACAGCTGTTGAGAAGTCCACCCTTCAAAAGGTTCTCAGGAATTCCACTCTCAGAATAAAAAAACATACCTGACTGTAATCGCACAACCAGGCTCAGATTCATGCTGCTCATGGTTCCACTGAATTATTTTTTTTTTTTATTAAAAACCAACACAACACCTGATTGGATGCCCCATATGTGCGTTGCATTTACAGTGTACATCTCGTTTCCAGTAACTTTTCAGAATAAATTCTGGCCATTGTATGACTTGTGACCTGCAGTTTTCCCCCCTGCCTGCTTTCCCTCTAAGGCTACATTCATATCTATTTTTACATGTGTGTAAAACCACATCTTTTTCAAGTGTCATCCATTCCTATTGCACCTGTTTTTTTCTCATCAGTCCCCAAAAAAAAAATTAAGCAGGTGAACAGTCAAGTTTTTTTATCCATTGACTCTTCACAATGGATTAGTTGAAAATGGATGAAACTCAATTGGACAACTGAAGTATGCTTCCCGTGTTCCATCTCCTTCATATAGAGCCCATAAACTTTAATGGCAGTCTGATCCACAAACCAGATGAGAATAGGATAAGCTCAGAGTCTCGCAGACCAGATATGGAACAGTTTTTTTGTTGTTTTTTTTGTGGTTTTTTTTTTTTTTTTTTTTTAAATGGATGTGGTGTGTATAAGGATCAATGAAACTCAACGGCTTCATGTGCCGTCTACAGATGAACATGCAGTGTGTACACAATTAGGTTATGTGCGCACGTGAAGTATTTGGTGCAGAAATTTCTGCATCTCTTGGCAGGATAAACACTGCGCAAAATAGTCATTTTTTTACCATGCAATTTATATTCCTACAATTAAGAGACTTTTTGGTGACAATCTCATCACATGATGTGAGGTCAAAAAGGGCCTCTTGCAGGGTTATCTGGAGATAAACAATGGGGCCCCTAGGAGAATGGAGGCCCGGTGAAAATTTCCCAATTTGCTCTCCCTTTTTCCTAATGCCAGTCATGCATACCAGCCTGTCCCCTATTCAGTTCTTTTAGACTCCTGCAATTCAGAGACCTTTAGTCACATGTAGTTTTGAGCGCGTAGTTAGCGAGTACTGTCCGCTACTCGCATATTCATTACAAGTAGCGGGTGCAGTGTAAGTCAATGGGAAATACTCGCTAAGCAGCAAGTAACCTGAAAGCCGTACTTTTTGTGCAAGTAGCAAATAGTACGGCTTTCGGGTTACTCGCTACTTAGCAAGTATTTCCCATTGACTTACATTGTGCCTGCTACTCGTAACAAATATGGGAGTAGCGGACAGTACTCGCTAACAGCATAGCGAGTACAAATAGCTAACTACTCGCTCAACACTAGTCACATGACTATGAAGTCACCAAAGGTCCTTAAACAATCTGAACCTTAGAATGCAACTGCTGGAGTCCCTAAAAGAGTGGGGCCCTTAGAAATTGTGAAGTTTTACTCCCCCTAAGGCTGCTTTCCCACTTCCGGTTTTAGCAGAGCCAATCCGGCTCTAAAACCTATGCAACGGATGCGGCGACAAAACCGCATCCTTTGCATAAGTCCTTTACATGCGGCCCAGCCGGTTTTTGACGCTTGCGGCAGGCTACTGAGCATGCGCAATGGGGGAAAAAAAAAAAAAAAACCGCATACGGCGGCCGAATGCGGTGTTTGCCGCAGGACGCCGCATGCGGCATCCATAGACATGCATTGCAAATTGCGCCGCATCGGACAGATGCGGCACAATGCGGTTTTTTTTTTGCCGGACAAAAAAACCGTGCCAGGCAACGTTCCATCTGGCCGCCGCATCGGCTAAATCTGCCACATGCAGCAAAAACCGGACGGAACGCAAGCCCATGCGGCACAATACAGCACTAATGTAAGTCTATGCAAAAATAACGCAATCGGCGGCAAAAAAAAAACAAAAAACGGTTGCGTTTTTTCTGCAAAGCGCCGGATTGTGCCGCACAGGAAAAAACGGATGTGTGAAAGCAGCCCAACGCTGGCACTGACTAAACAAGAGCTTATTTTTGGAGTAGCGTTTCCATTTCAAGCACACTGAAAAAATCCTGTAAATTCATGCGAAGGCTTATTTTGAGGTAGGTCTTATATTCAAGGAAACATTATGTCCTCTTGATGGAATCCTAGTCAGAACATCACCGAGTATTGGAAAACACCTGCATTTAATCTATAAATTGAAAATTGGAGTCTGAAAGGGAAAATAGTGGCCACACAGAGTGTTAAAACACAAACTTAAAAAAAAAAAAAAAATATTCTGGGCTTTGAAAGAGAAAGTAATAAGAGACCTGACTATACTGTGTGAATTGCATGTTTTGTTATCTGGCGTTTGAGTGTAATGACTTATTGCACTGTACAAGCAGCTTCAGAAAGGTCTATTCTTACATGATGAACTAATGCTGGAACATCATTGGGGAAAAGGTCAAGAACTGCGTCTGTACTTTGCTTCTGCCTAGGGCCGATCGTCAAAACGTGCCTCAGTCTTTACACGTACTCTGATCACTTCTATTGTGCAAGTGAAGTGGATAGAAGGTTGTTGTGTCAAAGTTCTGGTCATATAACAAACAAAAAAAAAAAAAAAGTGAAAACACGAACATAACTTAAGATAATTAAAGCTCCTTATACCAGTCAGAGATCACAGCTCTAACAGCCACATGTCCTGTTAGCCAAAGTGGGGGAGAACTTCACTATTCTTCAAATTGTTGCGGATTCAAGTCAAATACTTTTTAGGACTCTTTTTGTCCATGGAAAGGGCAGTGTTCTAGAGGTAAAACAATGTGAAGGCGGGGGGGGGGGGGGGGGGAGAAGCAGGGTCTTATACATAGTTGGAAACCAATTATTTGTAGGTAGTGATGCAACCAATGAGGCTAATCAGTGGAGAGTTGGTCAGAATTCTATACAAATGATTAGAGATTCAGAGAACCTCTAAACTCAGTGCAGTGCACATCAGGACCCCATTCTCAAGATCTCAAGACAGATCTGGTTCCCTTCGTGGGTACAATTTTCTCTTATGTGCCATAAATAAGGGAAGAAAAAAAAAATAAAAAAAAAAAAAAATACAGGGCTGTCATGTCTGCATATGGACGGCAATGCCCAAACTGCCTGCGGATATCCAAACCAAACTGACAGCCTCAGAGGCGCATAGGAACCTGCCGTTTGTACACGCACTAGGTTTAGGCTGTGTGCACACGTTGCGTTTTTTACCGCGGAAACGCTGCGTTTAGAACCGCAGCGTTTCAGTGGCAAATTGCATGCGTTCAGCTTTCCCATCAAAGTGTATGAGAAAGCCGAAAAATCAGTGCACACGCTGAGTTTCTAAACACAGCGTTTTGGATGCCAAAAATCGGTGCGTTAAGAAAACAGCATGTCACTTCTTTTGTGCGTTGTGGCTGCGTTCTCTCCCCCATTAAATCAATGATGTGGGGTCAGAACGCAGCTACACCGCAGTGAGCTGCTTTTTTGTTTCGGTCCGCGGGCTTTGTCGGCATGCCAGAACGCAGGCATTTACCTGGAAGTGAGGTCAAGAGGTTTCCTGTTGACCTCACTTCCTGGCAAAGTCCTTGAAAGCCCCCGGTGTCGCCAAAGTGCCCGCCCCGACCCCGACCCCCCTCCCGAAAATCCAACATGGCCGCGCGCACAGTAGCGCACCGGCCGCCCTGCTCCTATGATTTCTGTCGCATGTGACTTGAGACATGCGACAGAAAAATGCCCCCCAGGCCCTGCCCGGTCACCCCCTATTCCCCCCCTTACCTGTCCGGTCGCAGCGCTGATCCCCCGCGGCCCCCTCCTCCTTCACAGCAGACGCCGGCCGGTCACATGTGCAGAGCAGCTGACAGCCAGCACTGTGTTCAGTGTGAGCTGTGCTGGCTGCTCGGCACTCTGCAGCTGTGACCCGGGGAGAGTGGGTGCAGATTTTTGGCACCCACTCTCCTCAAATGGAGGGTCTGCCCTCCTAGAAAATGGGGGATACGTTCCCTGAACGTGCCCCCATATTCTAGAAGGTCCAGAGCCGACGTGGGACGTCCAAATGGATTTCTGCGGACCCATTTTTTTCAAATCTTTTGATTAAATTGGAGAACAAGGGAATGATTTGGGGAGTGTTTTTTCTAATAAAAAATTGTCATTTTTTTTTTGCTTTTGTTTACTGTCAATTAGTTATGTCTGGTATCTGATAGACGCCGTGACATCACTAATTGCTGGGCTTGATGCCAGGTGACATTACACATCTGGTATCAACCCCATTTATTACCCCGTTTGCCAACGCACCAGGGCGCGGGATAAGTTGGGGCGAAGCGCCAGGATTGGCGCATCTAATGGATGCGCCACTTCTGGGGCAGCTGCGGCCTGCTATTTTTAGGCTGGGAAGAGTCCAATAACCATGGCTCTTCCCACCCTGAGAATACCAGACCCCCAGCTGTCAGCTTCACCTTGGCTGGAGATCTAATTTGGGGGGACCCCACGTTATTTTTTTTTCAACTCTTTAATTTATAAATAAAAAAAGCCTGGGGAGCCCTCCAAATTGATCACCAGCCAAGATGAAGCCGCCAGCTGTGGTTTGCAGGCTACAGCTGTCTGCTTTACCCTGACTGGCTATCAAAAATAGGGGGGACCCCACGCCATTTTTTTCATTGTTTTTTGTTTTTTTTTTATAAATACTAAGCTAGGCACCCTTTAGTGCCACATGAAAGGTACTAAAGGTGCCAGCTTAGAATATGCAGGCGGGGGTTGGACGTTATATATATATTTGACATCCCTTCATCCATTGACGCTTTTTAGGCTGTGTGCCCACAATCAGGGTTTGCAGCGTTATGGGCGCTGAGTGTTTTCCCTGCATCCATAACGCTGCGTTGTGCAGTAGAAGCACAGTGGAAGGATTTTTGGAGATCCCATGCCCACTGTGCTTCTTTTCTCCGCAGCATAAACTGACCAGTGGCGTGGCTTCCCGAGCCTCAGCATGTCAGTTTATGCTGCGGAGACGAGAGTGTTTTCTGCAGGTAGCATAGAGCTCCACAGCAGCCTGAACCCAAATCGTGGGCATGGGCAGCTGCAGGAAGGCTGACACTGTACTAGACGCCGTGTCGCTGGATCATGGCCACATAGCCTTAGGCCTGTTTCACACGTCAGTGATTCTGGGACGTTTGAGCTTTTTTTTTTTTTAAACATACCAGAATCACTGACATACGCAGACCCATTATAATGAATGGGTCTGCTCACACGTCAGTGATTTTACACTGCACGTGTCTCCATGCGGCGTACCCGCGTGTGCGTGATTGCCGCACGGAGACATGTCCATTTTTTTCTGGCATCACTGATGTTCCACGGACCACGCAGTGGTGTGGTCCGTGAAACACATGCCAGAAAAAAAACGTGCTTTTAAAATAAAAATCATTTTAACTCACCCGGCGTCCAGCGATGTCCTCTGCAGCCTGTTCTCCCTGCTGCTTCTGAGCCGGCTCATTATTGTCGCGCATATTCATGATGCGCGACACAGCCGACCCGGAAGCAGCTGCTGCAGGGGTCAGCACCAGCCGGATGCTGCACTGCGGGAGCGATCAGCACCATGGAGAGCGGGAGCGGGCGCAGGTGAGATGATTACTGAGTGCAATCACGGGCCACGGAGAACGGAGCCCGGATTGCACTTAGACAACCCACGTGTGCCGTGATTCACGGCACACGGAGGGACATGTGCGTGTTTTACACGCCAGTGAAAAACGTCAGTGTTTTTCACTGACGTGTGAAACGGGCCTAAAAGTGAGAATATTGTTGCTACAGCAACATTTTGGGGGAAGTAGCTGTGGATTCAAAATGCTTAATATACTCCTGAATAAAATCCTTGAGAGGTGCAGATTCCAAAATGGGGTCACTTGTGGGGGTTTTCTGACGTATAGGTACCCAAGGGGCCCTGCTAATGTGACATGGTGCGCGAAGTTTATTTCAACTTTTCCAAAATTCAAATGGTGCTCCTTCCA
Source organism: Anomaloglossus baeobatrachus (assembly GCF_048569485.1). NCBI lineage: Eukaryota > Metazoa > Chordata > Amphibia > Anura > Aromobatidae > Anomaloglossus > Anomaloglossus baeobatrachus. The sequence continues at coordinate 438,882,301 of NC_134358.1, read as the reverse complement.
TTCCAAGCCCTCCCATTTATCCAAACAGAATGTGGAGAAGGAAATGACATCACAGGTTTTTTTCCAAAGGTCTGTTCAACCAACTTTATTAACACTGACAAGTCTTAAAAAACGCACCTAGAAAAACGCATGAAAAACGCATGTGTTTTCGATGCAGTTTCTCAAAAAGCATTGTTTACAATTCTCCCCTCTGCCAGAGGGTGCGTTTTTTTCCGCGCTGAAAAAAACGCAACGTGTGCACATAGCCTTAGACGGCTGTATTTTGTGATCTTAGGGTATGTGCGCACGTTGCGTACTAGCCCAGCACCGTAAAAAGGTGCGCTTCAGAGCGCAGCTGAAAAGCTCCGTTCTGAAGCGCATGGTGCCGGCGAGAACGTGCGCTCTGCCTGCAGCTCCTGCCATAGACAGTGCAGGAGCTGCCGGCAACGCGCAGGAAAGAAGTGACATGTCACTTCTTTTTGCGCAGCGCTTCGGCAGGCTATATGCGCACAATGTATCTTTTACTGAGTTTTTGGTATTTGTTTTTTTTATTAAATTTGTGGTCACAAAAGATGTATTCAAAAGCATGCATTTCCTTCACCCAGCAAAGTCTGAGAGTTCTATTTTGCTGTACGCACACCATCTTTTTTTGGCTACGTTTTTGAAGATGAAGCATGTCAATTCTTTTTATGTTTTGTCCCTATGTTTGAGGACGGGCACATCAATCCCCAGCTGACTCAGGGTCGGCGGGGTATTGATCCCTGGTATCTGGCCAGATGCCGGTCCCTATATAAAAAGCCTATGGGGACCAGAATCCAGTGCAAAAGGAGTAGGAGCAAGCGCTTCATACTTACCGATTCACCAAGTTCCTTTTCCTGAAGAAGGAGACAGTTGGGGTCTCTGAAACGCGTAGGAATGAAATAAAAGAATCGTTTATTTGACACTGATGTTCGTGGTCTTAAAGCGCGGCGAAAAACCTGTTTTTCCTCCAGTTCCCTTTTGATGATCTAGGATAGTGATGGCAGGCATCTATGAGATTCCCTCCATCACAATCTGTAAGTGAAAGTAAATAAACACAAAACAACCAAAAAAATCCTTTATTTGAAATAAAAGACAAAAACAACCACCCTCTCTTTGACCGCTTTATTAGCCCGCAAATCACCCCTGCAGGTCCGACATAATCCACACGAGGTCCCACTACTCTTCCAGCACTGCTACATCTGAAGCTCACAGCGAGTGCCATAGAATATGACTGCTCGCTGTGAGGTTCAGGCAGAGACGGAAGTGAGCCGTGTGATCAACAGTGACGTCACTCAGGTTAGCCGCAGCTGGAGTCCTTCACCTGTGACCGCAAATCACCTGAATGACGTCACTGCTGATTGCGCAGCTCACTTCAGTCGCTGCCTGAACCTCACAGCAGGCAGCCATGTTCTATGGCTTCTGGAAAGTCAAGTGTGACATGACCTATTATGATTGGTGGATTCTGCATTATCAGTGGTGTTCTGTCATTGTAATCCAGTCTCCGATGAGAAGTAAAACTGCTGCAAATGCTCGCTGAAAGTTCAAGAAATTCCAGAGGCCAGTGTGAAAATTGCACGTTGAATAAAAAAAAAAAAAAAAGAAAAGCTAAGTAAAATATAATTATATATATATATATATATATATATATATATATATATATATATATATATATATATATATATATATATATATATATATATATATATATATATATATATATATATATATATATATATATATATATATATATATATATATATATATATATATATATATAGAAAACAAATTGATTTAATAGGTCATTTTCTGATTGTTTATTAAAAATGAAGTGATTAAAAAGGGACACTAATGGTAGATTCTTATCCTGTCTACATTTGGTGTAAGCAAAACTTCTTTATGTAGTAAAAATGTTTTCTAGGAAGTGACCTGTTTGAGCAGCACTGGCTAAGGTACAGAGTTTACATTATAAATAAAAAAAAAAAAAAAAAATAAAATAAAAAAAGGGAATACACAATTAAAAAGTAAGCCGATTTCAGCCTGAGGAGTTTTACACTGGCTTTGGACAGTAGGAAAGTGAAAGAACCTTTGCTTTACATTAATGAGTTGATATTCAGATGCTTTTTCCATGTTTGTTTGGTTATTGGCAAGAAAGTCAGATTTCATTACACAGAAGCCCGATTACGAGCAGGGACAGTTTGTACAAGGTTAGATTCCCAGAGATTCTTTCGAAGAACTCCGCTCTTCCAAGAACTGCACGCATGCTCTAACATTGTCGCTTTGTTTGCAGTACTTACTGAAACCTGTGTTCTACTTTTAACCATATTGGGGGGAAAAAAAAAAATATATATATATATATATTTTATTATGCCTTCTCATGGGACAAACACTTAGGATACAACACTTTGACACAATGTAAAGTAGTTGGTTTACAGCTTGTATAACACTGTAAATAACTCAGCCATTAAATATCTAAACCACTGGCAAAAAAGGAGAGTACACCCCTAAGTGAAAATGGCCAAACATTACCTGCGCCTATTATTCTCTACGGACTGCCAAGTTTACCGGCAAAAGAAAGCAGACACTTGTACTTACCAGACCTCAAACAATTAGAGCCAGCATGTGAATGGTCTCTCACATACTAATCTGCATCACTGTCAGGCCCCCTTGCATCTTACAGTGGTCAGCTCCCCCTGGTGACTAGAAGCAGTATTACTCACGCAGAGGGATACTGGTACCTGATCTGTTTGTGAGTGCTACAGTGCAATACAGCTGCAGTGACGAGGGACCTGACAACAATGCAGATCTCTGTGTGAGAGCCCAGTGTTGCTACTTTTAGGGCTTGATCACGTTTTATCAGATGGCACTGGGTCCAATGTTACATTATGGAGCAGTGCTAATCAGCATATTGTTTCTCATGCCAATTCAGCACTGGGAGGGGAAAAAAACAAAACAAAAAAAAAAAACACCACCACACAACAAAACACAGCATCTGCAAGTGGCAGCACAAGTTGGATGGAGAGCACCTACTCAAGTCTATGGGTGCTTAGAAATCATTGGACTGCATTCAAATGATAATCTGATTTCCCCTGACCAAAAGAATGGAGGAAAATACATTTTGTTCTCCTTCCTCTCCTCACCTGTGCTACAATTCTGTGAGAGACTGTGATAGCACTAAGCTGACACTGATCAAACGCTGAGTCTGGTGGGACTGTCATTAACAATCAGATTCCATGGCAGCGTGAATATACGATCGTGTGACCCCAGCACTCATCACTAATTGGTCAGTGTTTACTATCAGAGTTTTATCAGTTCCTCAGATGGAGAAAAAAAAAAAAAATAGAAAAAAAAACCCCACAAGACTACAGCTCCTCATTATAAACAGCCCATGAGGCCTATGGGGTCTGTCCGATGTTTGTTCACTGGACCCCTAGATTTTCTTTGGCCACAGTTGGATCCAAGACTCTGATCAAAAATCGGATATGCCCACGTGATTTTATGGGGGCAACGAAAACCCGCTGACATGTGAACAGTCCCACAGACTGATGGGTAGGAGTGCTGAGGAAGCAAGTAATAAGTTTTCATTGTTTGAGTTCTGACAGCTGAATAAGCCCTACGGCCCTGTGCGCACGCTGCTTTTTTGCTGCAGTTTGTGGTCCTAAACTGTATGTATGACCTTCCCCAGAAAAATCTATGAGAAATCTGAAAGGCTGTGCCCATGTCGCTTATTTTTTCCCTGCAGTTTTGGTTGCAGAAAAAAGCAGCAGCAAGTCACTTCTTTTCTGCATTTTGCCATTGATAATGTTAAAAAACGCAGGGGCAAAAACCCACCAAAACGCATGCTTTTTTTATGTGTTTTTCAGCCAGAGGGTGCGTTTTTCGCTGGAGAAACAAAACTGTAGTGTGTGCACATAGCCTATACAGTAAAAAGCCAGCAAATATAATCTGACATCACAATACCTCGCCCCGCATGGTGTGCCCGGGCAGCAGCTAATCTCTAGTTGTAGAGGGTAAAGCACAGCTGCTGACCTATATACACATGTATTTGCACTGTCCCCTTAATTTCTCTTCTTAGCTTTTACAGTGAAGTTTCAAGGTTTAAACGTGTAAAATACATGGATTTAGGTCAGAGGTTTCACTGCAGTTAAGCAACTTAAAATCCACTGCATGTTTTAAGCAATCCCACATCCCATAAACAAATCCCATCCACTTTCCCAAAATAAATAAGATGTATATGTAATGCACATAGATGAGGCAGAAAGGCCATTTGCAGACCTGAAGCCTCTGTCACTCCAGCTCTATTCCCTGCCTAACACCACTACCTGCTCCTGCTTGACTGACTGCCTCTACGTGTGTCTTCAGACAAAGGAGCTGTCAATCAAGCAGGAGAGGGTGGACATGGGTGGGAAATAGATCTGAAGCCTCTGTCACTGCAGCTCTACCATAGTACAATAGACTTATTTGAATATAAAATTAAAAAGCGGATGTCTCAGTGACGGAGAAATGGATGGCCATATAAAAAGGTATCGTTGGACTTGCCTTTGAAACAGCTACATGCACAAATTATAATTATATATGTTGTGTGTGTATATGTATATATATAGTATATATGTGTGTGTGTGTGTGTGTGTGTGTGTGTGTGTGTGTGTGTGTGTGTGTGTGTGTGTGTGTGTATATATATATATATATAATATATATATATATAATATATACACACACACATACTATATATATATATACATATGTACACACACACACACACACACACACACACACACACTTCAAAAAATTAAAGGGAACACAACCAACCGAATATAATCCAACCGAATATAACTACAAGTTACAAGTTAGTCAAGCTTCTGTGACATCATACTGTCCACTTAGGAAGCAACACTGAGTGGAAATCAATTTCACATGCTGTTGTGTAAATGGAAAACATCAGATGGAAATTAATAGCAATTATCAAGACACTCAAAGGCGTGTTTCTGCAGGTGGGGACCACAGACCACATCTCAGTACAATGCTTTCTGGCTGATGTCTTGGTCACTTTTGAATGTTGGTTGTGTTCTCACACTCTGCAACCCAAACAAGTGTCACAGGTAGTGCAGCTCATCAATGTGAACTATGGCAAGAAGGTTTGCTGTGTCTGTCAGCGTAGTGTCCAGAGGATGGAGGGGCTTCCAGGAGACAGGCCAGTACACCAGGAGGAGATGTGGAGGGGGCCGTAGGAGCAGGGCTGTGGAGTCAGTAAACCAAACCTTCGACTCAGACTCCTCAGTTTCTCTTGCACCGACTCCTACATATATTGCTTATAGTTGGGTGAAAAATTTATTGTAATACATGAACATGTGTATGTGAACATCAGACATTTAATAATTTTTATGATACAATAATCAAGATATTTAGAACATAAAATATATTTATTGGAATACAACTTTAGAACACAAAAACTAATAAATTGTAAATATGTAATACACTATGTAACATACAGTAGATATAGATTATATATATATCTATATATATATTACTAGAAGGTGGCCCGATTCTACGCATCGGGTATTCTAGAATTTACGTATTGTGTAGTTCATGTATGATTTTTGTTATTATATATATATATTAACAAAAATCATACATGAACTACACAATACGTAAATTCTAGAATACCCGATGCGTAGAATCGGGCCACCTTCTAGTGTATGTATATATATATATATATATATATATATATATCTCTCTCTATCTCTATATATATACACATATACACACACACACACACACACACACACACATATACTATATATATACACATATACACACACACAACATATATAATTATAATTTGTGCGTGTAGCTGTTTCAAAGGCAAGTCCAACGATACCTTTTTATATGGCCATCCATTTCTCCGTCACTGAGACATCCGCTTTTTAATTTTATATTCAAATAAGTCTATTGTACTATGGTAGAGCTGCAGTGACAGAGGCTTCAGATCTATTTCCCACCTAGGTGTGGCGGGGGGTGAGAGCGGTGTTGTATGTGTGTTGCGTTGTTTGTGGAGCGCTGTGTGTCTGTCGCTGTGTGTGTGTGTGTGTGTGTGTGTGTGTGTGTGTGTGTGTGTGTGTGTGTGTGTGTGTGTGTGTGTGTGTTGCGCGGTTTGTGTGGGGAGGTGTGTGTTGCGCGGTTTGTGTGGGGAGGTAGGTTTTGCGCAATGTGTGTGTTGTGCGGCATGTGCGTATATTTATGTATGCCGCGGTGTTTGTGTGTTGGGTAGTGTGTGTGTGTGTGTGTGTGTGTGTTGGGGGGGAGGTGTGCACCCCCCATCGTGCTACATCCCCCATCGTGCGCCATCCGCCATGCTGCGCACCCCCCATCGTGCGCCATCCGCCATGCTGCGCACCCCCCATCGTGCGCCATCCGCCATGCTGCGCCCCCCCCATCGTGCGCCATCCGCCATGCTGCGCACCCCCCATCGTGCGCCATCCGCCATGCTGCGCACCCCCCATCGTGCGCCATCCGCCATGCTGCGCACTCCCCATCGTGCGCCAGCATCAGCCTCTCTCTCTGTCCCCAGCATCAGCCTCTCTCTCTGTCCCCAGCATCAGCCTCTCTCTCTGTCCCCAGCATCAGCCTCTCTCTCTGTCCCCAGCATCAGCCTCTCTCTCTGTCCCCAGCATCAGCCTCTCTCTCTGTCCCCAGCATCAGCCTCTCTCTCTGTCCCCAGCATCAGCCTCTCTCTCTGTCCCCAGCATCAGCCTCTCTCTCTGTCCCCAGCATCAGCCTCTCTCTCTGTCCCCAGCATCAGCCTCTCTCTCTGTCCCCAGCATCAGCCTCTCTCTCTGTCCCCAGCATCAGCCTCTCTCTGTCCCCAGCATCAGCCTCTCTCATCCCAGCATCAGCCTCTCTCATCCCAGCATCAGCCTCTCTCATCCCAGCATCAGCCTCTCTCATCCCAGCCTTCCCCAGGATCAGCCTCTCTCCTCCCAGCCTCCTCCAGCACACCATGCTCCTCTGCCGACACTCACAGATCCGATCGCATACACTCACACACATTGACGATATTGCACATACGCGCTCATACTCACAACATCCGGAGATACCACATGCTTCTGGCCATGTGATCCTCCGGCAGGTCCTGGAAGGTCACAACAGCACAGTATCGAGGCCGAGAAGCAAGCGATATCGCCGGATGCTGTGAGTGTGTGGATGCGATGTGATGTATGTGTGAGGTGTGTGTGAGAGTGAGTGTGAGCCGGTGTACACAGGTAACTATGATACACATCGGGTAACCAAGGGACCTTAGTTACCCGATGTGTATAATGGTTACCAGCGTTCACGGCCTCCGTCAAGATCCCAGCATCGCAAGGTTATGTCTGGCGCTGCTGGGATCCTGACGGAGCCGGTGTAGAAGCAAGCGATATCCCAGGATGTTGTGAGTGTGTGGATGTGATGTGTGAGGTGTGTGTGAGAGTGAGTGTGATCTGATGTGTGGGTGTGTGTGTGTGTGTACTCACCTGGGAATCAGAGCTCCGTGTCAGTTGGGCCAGAGCGAGCGTGCATTGCGTGAGGGGGCGGGGCCTGCAGAGAGCCGGGGCGAGAGGCCAATCCGTGTGGGGGGGCGGGGCCATGGCGAGCCCAGCGGCCAATCAGCTTTGTGTCACCGTAAGGACACAATTTTGGAGCAAGACAGACAGACAGACTAAGGCTATATATATATATATATATATATATATATATATATATATATATATATATATATATATATATATATATATATATATATATATATATATATATATATATATATATTACATATTTACAATTTATTAGTTTTTTGTGTTCTAAAGTTGTATTCCAATAAATATATTTTATGTTCTAAATATCTTGATTATTGTATCATAAAAATTATTAAATGTCTGATGTTCACATTGCACGACAATACATTTTTCACTTAAATATAAGCATTATACTAAATATTATTTAGTAAAATATTCAGCACATTCTGTATTGCACTACTGTCCCCAATTTATTATATATTTTAGGAGTCGGTGCATTTTATACCGACGCCACCAAAACGAGCTCCGACTCAGACTCCACGACTCCGACTCCACAGCCCTGCGTAGGAAGGCAACAACCGAGCAGCAGGACCACTACCTCCGCCTTTGTGCAAGGAGGAACAGGAGGAGCACTTCCAGAGCCCTGCAAAATGACCTCCAGCAGGCCACAAATGTGCATGTGTCTGCACAAATGGTTATCAACCGATTGTATTAGGATGGTATGAGGGCCCGACGTCCACAGATTGGGGTTGTGCTCACTGCCCAACACCATGCAGGACGCTTGGCATTTTCCACAGAACACCAGGATTGGCAAATTCGCCACTGGCGCCCTGTACTCTTCACAGATGAAAGCAGGTTCACACTGAGCACATGTGAACAAACAATACCAATATACACGAGAAGTCTCGTGCCATAATTAGCATATGGAAAAAGCCATATACAGAATATTAGTGGAACCACAGAGGAAAAATCTGTACAGAGACTTTGTAGTTGAAAAACAGATACAAATTTTATTGAATACAAAAGACAACAATTATTGTAATTAAAATTAGTAGAGACAGGTGATGATACCCACCAAATGATACCCACATACCAACCTGGCACATATTATACATAGAAAGCAGTCAGAGGGCCAAAAAAGGCCAAAATGGATGGTCAAAAAAGAGAGAGATCAATCGGCATGCATGTGCACCTACTGTTGTGGAAGCCTTGTGTTAGAGATAAATAATATAATATTCTCAACAAGTGCAAATATAACTACTAGCACCGGGCCACAACCCCCACTATACTGACCAGCTCTGATGTACCCACCACAGTGTGCGAATAAATACCTATGTGGCATGTAAGCAGTCTATGGGGACCCTGAGATTGAACACTAAGGCTATCAAATACAGTAATAGAAGTCCCACTCAAAAAACAGAGTTGTACATGCAGAGCACAAAGACAGCCATGTGATCAGTCTAAGTAAATGCAAAAAACTACTGGCTGCTGAAGGTACCATGTGCCAAAATAAATATATAATGCTAGCAAACAAGTGCAACTCTGTATGTCACCAGTGGCACATGGCACCGAAACATAGAGCAATAACGCACCTGAGGTATAAGCATAAGGGCAAGTGACCCCATGCAAAAAACTAATGGCTGCTAACGATACCATGTGCAAACATAAATATATAATCCTAGCAAATACGTGCAAATCTGTATATCACTAGTGGCAAATGGCACCAAAACACAGAGCAATATCGTACCTGAGGTATGGTATACGGGTAAGGAACCCCGACCTATAGGTTTCGTAATCCTTCTCCCGGAGAATAGTGGTCGCTATCCGACCCTATGTTTGACGTTACAGTGGGCGTATGCTGTGACTTGGACGCGCCCCCTGAGCTGTCCAGATCACAGCAGAGGGAGGAGTTCAGCCACCATCATCGTGGAGCTCACAGCGTATGCTGTTTGCTCCACTTCACCCCTGTCAACCGCCGGGATGTGTGAGTACAGGCCGCCTCCCCTCCCCTGCCCCAGTTACCGATGACACCGCCTCCCTCCGCTCTCCCCAGCCCCCGCTACCGCTAGTGCCACCCTTCCCCCTCGCCGTTCCCGTCTCCGCTGACACCCCATCCCTTCGCTCTCCTCAGCCCCCGCTAGTGCCGCCCCTCCCCCAGCAGTTACCGTCTCCGATGACACTTCCTCCCTCCGCTCTCCCCAGCCACCGCTCTGCTCGCCGCTGCTGTGTATGTGTGTGCCCTTGCCCCACTGCATGCGAGTACCGCCGCTGATGCTGTCTGCACGGCTGTGTATTATCCTCTCCTGTTTCATACTATCTGCTGAGCCGTGTATCTAATCCTCTCTTGGGTGATACACAGCTCAGCAGACCGCATCACCCAGGACAGGATTAGATACACAGCTCATCAGACAGTATCTAATCCTGTCCTGGTTGATGCGGTCTGCACGGCCGTGTATCTAATCCTGTCCTGGTTGATGCGGTCTGCACGGCCGTGTATCTAATCCTGTCCTGGGTGATGCGGTGTGCACGGCCGTGTATCTAATCCTGTCCTGGGTGATGCTGTGTGCACGGCCGTGTATCTAACCCTGTCCTGGGTGATGCTGTGTGCACGGCCGTGTATCTAACCCTGTCCTGGGTGATGCTGTGTGCACGGCCGTGTATCTAATCCTGTCCTGGGTGATGCTGTGTGCACGGCCGTGTATCTAACCCTGTCCTGGGTGATGCTGTGTGCACGGCCGTGTATCTAACCCTGTCCTGGGTGATGCTGTGTGCACGGCCGTGTATCTAACCCTGTCCTGGGTGATGCTGTGTGCACGGCCGTGTATCTAACCCTGTCCTGGGTGATGCTGTGTGCACGGCCGTGTATCTAACCCTGTCCTGGGTGATGCTGTGTGCACGGCCGTGTATCTAACCCTGTCCTGGGTGATGCTGTGTGCACGGCCGTGTATCTAACCCTGTCCTGGGTGATGCTGTGTGCACGGCCGTGTATCTAATCCTGTCCTGGGTGATGCTGTGTGCACGGCCGTGTATCTAATCCTGTCCTGGGTGATGCTGTGTGCACGGCCGTGTATCTAATCCTGTCCTGGGTGATGCTGTGTGCACGGCCGTGTATCTAATCCTGTCCTGGGTGATGCTGTGTGCACGGCCGTGTATCTAATCCTGTCCTGGGTGATGCTGTGTGCACGGCCGTGTATCTAATCCTGTCCTGGGTGATGCTGTGTGCACGGCCGTGTATCTAATCCTGTCCTGGGTGATGCTGTGTGCACGGCCGTGTATCTAATCCTGTCCTGGGTGATGCTGTGTGCACGGCCGTGTATCTAATCCTCTCCTGTGTGATGCTGTCAGCAGAGCCGTGTATCTAATCCTGTCCTGTGTGATGCTGTCAGCAGAGCCGTGTATCTAATCCTGTCCTGTGTGATACTACTGCTGTCCTTGGTGACACTTTAGACATTTCTGGTCACCAACAAAATGGCTGTGCATTGTGTCCCTACATGTCATTCTCTGTTATCCTTTGTAAACACTCAGATTAGGAGGGGGGAGGCGTGCCACCACACACAGGAGAGCAGACTCCGCCCACTTTACTGCAGGCTGTAACGTGAGCTTTTTCCTACAGTGGGATTTCTGTAGGATTTCAGAAGCTGCTCCCCCTAGTGTTTAACAGTGGAAAATATTAAACTTTTTAATTTTCTTTTTACATTTTGCTCAATTAAAAAAAGAAAATAATATTTAAACAAAACATTAAAATAATACTACTTTACATTTTTTCAGGTATTTTTTTTTTTCTGACGATACAGTCCCTTTAAAGTCAATGAGAAATTTCAAAACGCATCCCAAATCAAAATCCTAGCGTTTAACATGCGTTTTTTACTTTATATTGAGGTCATGATATGTCCCTTTACATACACATAGTCCGACAATTAAATTAATGAAAATCCATAATTTAACGTTATTTGAAACATAACTATTAGATCACATTTAACTTAACAAAAATAACTATTGTGTATGATTTTAAGCATAATATTTGTTATTGTTTTTTTTCCCATAGTGTTTGTATGTTTAAACTTTATTTAGTAGTGTATTTGTATTGAAAACGCATCTGATTTTAAGCAGTGAAAAAGCATGTAAAACGCGGTAAACGCATGCGTATTTATAGCATTTTTGTGGTCAAAACCAAATTTGACAAAGACAATTTCTGCCAGAGGATGCAGTTAGAACTGCAAGTAACTGAACGCAACGTGCGCACATAGCCTAATGCCCCCTAAGGCCCCCTTCACATGCACGTGAAAAAAAAAAAAAAAAAAGCGTTTTTTCATGGATGTATTAAAGGGGTGGTTTGCTCCCCGTGTGCGTTGTTTGTGGCACATGCGTGTTCTCTGTGTTATACGTAATAACACACGGAGAACGGAAAGTCCCGCCTTACCTGATTCTTCCAGAGCTGTCTGTGGTGCTGAATGACAGTGTCCGGCACAGGCCACGCCCCGCTGACACTGCTTCCGGCCCCCAGTGAAGAAGATGCGTTGTTCAAATTCACTGGGGGACGGATGCAAGTGACAGCCGCGGCAGAGACTGCAGGGCTGGTGGAGGTGAGTATGTGGTTTTTTTTATTTTTACAATGACACGTGTGTTTCTCCAGTGCGTGTCACCTGGGACCGCATCCACACTACATCCGTGTGGTACGTGTGCGGGCCGCGTGACACCCGTGCTGCAAGAGAAAAACGGACATGCCTCCGTATGGAGCACACTGGCACACGTCTGCTCTACACGGAGGCACGAGCCAATGGCTGAACATGTGCGTGCACATATACCCATTGATTTGAAATGGGCACACGTATACCAGTGTCTCCGGTACATGCGGGTACGGACCTAGCACGTACCGGAGGAACTTGCGTGTGAAGGGGGCCTTAGAATGAACTTTTGGGGAGTTTCTGATTCTGCAGAATTTCTGCGTGTATTTAGGATTAGGTTACTTGTATTTTTTTTTTTTTTCTTACATGGGTTTTTATTTCGTTTTTGACTGTTTGTTTTTGTCTCTTTTTGGTATGTCATATTTTAACCCCTTAGTGGCCACCAATACAACTAAAAACTGACCCGAAATAAAAAAAGTGAATGGAATCCAGATCATGGCTGTGTAACCCCTAAAATGCTGATGTCAATAATGGCTATCTAGATGGTGTGACCATCTAGATTAAAGGGATAATCATTTGAGAAAAGAGAAAAAAAAAATGCAACTTTTTTTTAGACATTTTTAGCACATTTCTGATGTTTTGCTTTTATAAAATGATCTGCCTAAATTTACCATTAGCGCAAAATAGCTGTCATGATATAATCACTGGGCTATGGTGAAACATTGCAGAGTTATTGCTACATAAAGTGACACGTCAGAATTGAAAAATGTTACCTGGTCACTAAAGGCTGCTTTACACGCTACAATTTCATATGCGATCTCGTATGCGATGCGACATGCCCAGGTCATATATACGATCTGCAGAGATCGTACATAGGTCGTCTCTGAGCCGTTACACGTGCATATTCTATACAATGCCACATCGATCAATATCTCGTTAGATCTACCGGATCGCAGACAGGGATAAATGATTAACATTACACGAGTTGCATACGCCTTATAAAGCACAAATCGTTACGCAGTTGGTACCACCAATCATATCGGTGGGCGTGAGGCATGGCGTGGAGAGACACGCCCGCGTCGCATATGACGTACATAACGTTGAGGCTCGTCGTTGGTAGGGTGTCAAACGTTACAATATACCGGATTCGTTCAATAAGAGGAACAATATTTAGAAAATGAACGACGTGTATGCGATCGTTTTTGCGAACAATCAGGGTCGCACGTAGGTGTCACACGCAACTACGTCACTAACGATGCCAGATGTGCGTCACTTACGACGTGACCACGCCAACCTCTCGTAAGATATATTATAGCGTGTAAAGCCCGCTTTAGGGGTTAAACAAAGCTGCTTTGTCTTGGATACAACTTTATTGATACAGTCATGTGCGGATTACATACGTTTACGCATTTCTGCAGCAGAAACTCAAATACAAAATGGAAAATCTGGACAAAAAAAAAAAAAAACGCGTAACCGCAGGAAGAATTGACATGTTGTGGATTTGAAACCTGCCTAAGGCTATGTGCGCACTGGGAAATGGAATTTTCTTGAGAAAATTCCGCATGCTCTCAAAGATTACCGCACCCGCGGTAAAAAAAACGCGGGAAACCGCACCCGAAAACCGCATGCGGTTTGCCGTGGTATTGTTCGCGGTATTGCCGCGTGCGGGTTGGGATGTGCTTTATTGCATTCAATGCAATAAAGCACATTGAAAAAAAAAAAAAAGTCATTTAATTCTGAGATAGTAGATAGATAGACAGAAGAATAGACAGAGGGATAGATAGATAGATAAATAGATAGATAGATAGAGGACAGATCGCTGCATTTCCCACGGTCGGCAGTGAGTTCACATTACCGGCCGTGGGAAATGACCGGTAATTACCTCTGTCTGCTGCATTCATTCAGCGCGGTGTCTGACAGTCGCGGCTGGATGCAGGCAGCGCAGGACCTGTGGATTACGCCGGAGCGGTGGATTACGCCGGAGCTTTGGTGCGGGAGGGGTTAATAAAATGGTGAACGAGGCTTGTTTGTTTTTTTTTTTTAAATAAAGGATTTTTCTGTGTGTGTGTGTTTTATTCACTTTACTTACGGGTTGATCATGTCAGCTGTCACAAAGACGCTGCCATGATCAAGCCTGGAGTTAATGGCGGTGGTCCCCCACCATCATTAACCCCTTGTATTACCTTGCTGCCACTGCTACACGGCAGCAAGAAGAGCCGGGGACACTCCGGTACTGTCGCATAATGCATGCGACAGTGCCGGGGCAGCTGCGGCTGATATTCTTGGCTGCGGGAGGGGGAGTGAGGCGGGGGACATTATCCCTGCCCCTCTCCCTCCCCAGCCTGAGAATACCGGGCCGCCGCTGTGTGCTTACCTCGGCTGGAAGGTAAATATGCAGCGGAGCCCACGTTCTTTGTTTTCTATATTTCCGTTTTCTTTCTATGTGTGTTCTATGTGTCTGTGTCTGTGTTCTATGTCTGTGATGTGTTCTGTGTCTGTGATGTGTGTGTGTTTACTCTCTGCTTTGCTTCCTCTTCCTGTAATGACATCACTTCCCTGCAAAACCGCAGACAGGCGATGCACATTACCGGAGGTAAACCGCGAAATACCGCAGGGAATAACGCAGGAAAACGCAGTGAACCGCACAGAATTTGCTGCCTGCGTTATTCCCTGCGGGATTTCATGATTAACATTGGAGTCAATGGAGTGAAATCCCGCAGCGATGTGCGGAAAAGAAGTGACATGCACTTGTTTTTGCTGCGGGAATCCCACAGCAAAACATGCAGCTGTCACATTCCGCCCAGGATTTTTTTTCTCCATAGGATTTGCTGGTGATTCACTGCAGAGATGTTATGAACATTTTCTGCAGCGAAACATGCAGCAAATCCGCGGCAAAATCCAGTAAGTGCGCACATAGCCTAAGGCCTTGTTCACACACTGCAGTTTTACCCGCAGTTCTGCTACAGAAATTTCTGCAGAAAATGGTTGTGACCTTTCTGCAGACATTCCCCAGCAAAACCTATGAGAAAAAAAAAAGCTTCACGCACACTGCGGTTTTTTCTCAAGAACATTCTTTCTGCAGAATTTCTTGAGAAAAAGAATGAGCATGCCACTTCTTTTCTGCAGGTACCTGCGGTATTTGCCATATATAATGGCAAAAAAACGCAGGGACCAACCTGAGGAAAAAAACGTACCAAAACCTCACAAAACCGCAGTAAAACCGCATGCAGTTTTCGGTGCGGTTTTTGACCGCAAGTGCAGTAATCTTTCAGACTCAAGAAATTTCTTGAGAAAAATCCTTTTTCTAGTGCGAACAAAGCCAAAGGCTACGGGCACCCACTGAGTATTTAGTGAGGTTTTTACCTCAGTATTTGTAAGGCCATGTGCACACGCTGAGTATTTAGTGAGGTTTTTACCTCAGTATTTGTAAGGCCATGTGCACACGCTGAGTATTTGGTGAGATGTTTACTTCAGTATTTAAAAGCCAAAACCAGGAGTGTGACAATCTGAGGGAAAGTATAATAGAAGCACGGACACCACGTCTGTATTTATCACCCGCTCCTGCTGTTGGCTACAAATACTGAGGTAAAAAAACCTGCACCAAATACCATGAAAAACACTGTCAAAACCTTACTAAAAACTCCTTCTGGGTACACAGCCTTAAGTGGGCTTTACACGCTACGATATATCTAACGAGATGTCGGCGGGATCACGTCGTAAGTGACCCACATCCGGCATCGTTAGTGATATCGTAGCGTGTGACAGCTTTGAACGAGCAGAAATACTCACCTTCTCGTTCATCGCTGACATGTCACTCACTTTCTAAATATCGCACGTCATGTGACTTCTCTGCGCCGGTTGTTCATCGTACCAGAGGCAGCACACATCGCTCCATGTGACACCCCGGGAACGATGAACTGCAGCTTACCTGCGTCCCGCCAGCAATGCTGAAGGAAGGAGGTGGGCGGGATGTTTATGTCCCGCTCATCTCCACCCCTCCGCTTCTATTGGCCGGCCGCTTTGTGACGTCGCTGTGACGCCGGATGTCCCTCCCCCTTCAGGAAGTGGATGTTCGACGCCCACAGTGCGGTCGTATGGAAGGTAAGTACGTGTGACGTGGGGGTTACAGGATTGTGCGACACGGGCAACAAATTGAACGTGCCGCACAAACGATGGGGGTGGGTGCAATCGCACGATTAATTGTAACATGTAAAGCAGCCTTTAGGCTCTGTGCCCACGATCAAGGTTCAGAGTGTTTTGGACACAACGTGTTTTCGCTGTGTCCAGAACGCTGCGCTGTAAAGAACAAGCACAGTGGATGGGATTTCTAGAAATCCTGTGCCCACTGTGCGTGTACGGCTTCAGCATAAACTGACCTGCAGTGTGGTTTCCCAAGCCACAGCATGTCAATTTATTCCTACGGAGATGCAAGTGTTCTCTACAGGGTAAACAGAGAGAGACTGCAGCGGCCCGAACCCTGATCATGGGCACTGAAAGCTGCAGTCTGTGGAGAGCACCCGTGGAACGTGTCCAGGTTGTGGGCACACACATCTTAGTTTTACTATTGAAATTAGTCGGAGGCAAGAAACATTTCCCCACACCCCTGACTTTATGGCATGCGCTCTGAAAAAAAAAAAAAAAAAAAAACCCATACATTTTCACACCGTTTCTCTTTATGTGATCAAATCACTTGTTTTCTGTAATTATGCCCTAAACTAGCAGCAAATGCTGCTTTTAATTGTATATAATTGTCGCAAACCTAAAATTTTTTCTTTTAAACAAAAAAAACAAAAAAAAAAAAAAACACACACACAAGATCTGACCACTGTGTAGATGTAGCCTAAAGCTGGTGTCACACATAACGACGACGACAACGACGTCGCTGCTACGTCACCATTTTCTGTGACGTTGCAGCGACGTCCCGTCGCTGTCGCTGTGTGTGACATCCAGCAACGACCTGGCCCCTGCTGTGAGGTCGCCGGTCGTTGCTGAATGTCCAGCTTCATTTTTTGGTCGTCACTCTCCCGCTGTGACACACACATCGCTGTGTGTGACAGCGAGAGAGCGACGAAATGAAGCGATCAGGAGCCGGCACTGGCAGCTGCGGTAAGCTGTAACCAGCGTAAACATCGGGTAACCAAGGGAAGACCTTTCCCTGGTTACCCGATGTTTACGCTGGTTACCAGCCTCCGCTCTTGCTGCCAGTGCCGGCTCCTGCACTGTGACATGTGGCTGCAGTACGCATCGGGTAATTAACCCGATGTATACTGTAGCAAGGAGAGCAAGGAGCCAGCGCTAAGCAGTGCGCGCGGCTCCCTGCTCTCTGCACTGACATGTAGCTGCAGCACACATCGGGTTAATTAACCCGATGTGTGCTGCAGGAGAGCAAGGAGCCAGCGCTAAGCGCGGCTCCCTGCTCTCTGAACTGTGACATGTAGCTGCAGCACACATCGGGTTAATTAACCCGATGTGTGCTGCAGGAGAGCAAGGAGCCAGCGCTAAGCGCGGCTCCCTGCTCTCTGAACATGTAGCACAGCGACCTTATGATCGCTGCTTCTGCTGTGTTTGACAGCTAAGCAGCGATCATAACAGCGACTTACAAGGTCGCTGTTACGTCACCGAAAATGGTGACGTAACAGCGACGTCGTTGTCGCTGTCGTTTAGTGTGACACCAGCTTAAGGCCAGGCTCAGCTGGGTGACTTTCACATCCATAAAAACCCCAATGGCCGGACTGACGCTGGGACTCCGGACCCAAACGTACAGCCTCAGACACGAGGTCCAGAGATGCACGGTGAGTCCAGGCACTGGGGTCTATGTACGGACCGTGTTATAGTTGTGTCTGAACTCGACCTAAAGGACATAAACTACTAAAATTACTTTGAAAAACTGCATAAAACAAAACTTGCCCTAAAGGGGTCGTCCTTTTTCCACCAGACGCATGTCCAAACGTTGGGACCTACAGAGATCTTGAGAACAGGCCCCAGTGCTCACCGCCATCATTACAGGTGTGCACCTTACAGATAAAAGGCCAAAGAGTATGAACGTGATACAACACACAAGAAGAAGTCATTATAGAGCAATGATGCCACACACCAGGGGCCGTGTCACAGGCACTCGCTATGACGTCCCGTGGTGGAGCAGTGGCAGACTCAGCGCTCGGTGGAGTGCGGCTGCGCAGTGATGACGGCAGGACACATATCATCACTATGCAGTAAGCAAACCTATCATACTGCAGCATCAGGGCACTACGGAAAGCTATCAGCAGACAAGTGCTGCCCGGTCTGGGGACACACACCCCGGAAGAGCATAGGGGCAGACATGTTTTAAGGGGCTTCCACATGGGGATCTTTCTGTAGAGGGCTCTATCATTGTTGTCCTGTCTACAACATGTGACCGCTGCAGCTAATCACTGGAGACAAGATGTAACCACATGAAATGAACTGTGAATTAGCAGAGGGGTAAGGCCGGCTCCGGCGCACGCCAGTATAGTGTATACAGTACAGTGGCTGCGCGACAAGCTCCGGTCACATGCTGTCATGTGACCCGGAAGTTACAGCCCTGCCACTGTACTGTATACACTGTACTGGCGTGCACCGGAACCGGCAAAAAGCCGGGTGTGTGAAACCGGCCTAATAGGGAAGTAATGATCACACTGCCATTTTAAAGCATCGAGGTGTTACCAGCAAACTTGGGATGCTGATGGCCCCCAGTTGCAGTGTCGGTGAGACAGAGGTCAGTACACCGGGCTGCACATGCGCATGATGCCCCCAGAGATGTGACAAGCACAAAGATTTCCAAATGTTGGATTTTCTGCTGTGGTCAGAGGCGTCAGTTGCCATGCAGCCCCAGCACTCGGGGGCACTACATGTCACTGGCTGTTATCACCGAACTATTGGATTGCTGATCACCGGCTCCATCACCGACATGCATGACCCCCCGAACACTGGACTTTAGCTTCCTGCCCACGACAGCCCACTCATTCTGGTAGTCATGGACCCCCAGTGATGTGGGCAGACGTGCAGCACTGCGCCCTGTGTGTGGGGGTCACCAGTGGGTACTGTCATGTCTGCACCTATGAGATACAGGTGGCCACCATCCCATGTAACATAGAAATACCCATTAAAGATCCCTGATCTCAGCAAGCACCTGCACATGGATGACGTCATAAATTTCTTCATGTGACGTCACAGACCCACTCCAGCCATGCAGGACGCCATTCCGCCTCCCCCGGGGCTGTATACCGCCCGGAGATCTGGAGGGGACAGCCTGCTGGGGAGTGTAGTCCTCGGACCGCACAGGGGTCACATCCCGCAGTCCCCGCCCCATATCGCGACAGAGGTCATACTATCCCGCCACACGGCTCCCCGGCACTCACTCTCGGTCTAGCTGCCTCGCTGGTACGTACACAAGAGTCCAGGCGGCCGCTCTCAGGCTGCTGATCAGTCCTCTGTCCGCGGACACTACGGCGTCTTCCGCCATGTCGGCCTGTCTCCGTCCGCTCAGCTCTCCTCTCTGCTCCGGAATCCCCGCCGTCCCCGGCTGAGCTGCGGTTTGTTGTGAGATCGTCGGGATCGCCCCTTTCTGCGTTATCTCTCACACTAAGCAGGGCGGAGACAGCGAGTCATGTGACCGGAGCACAGCCGCCATGTTGGATGTGGGCAGGTTGTTTACGACAGGGGTCACGACACTCACTGGAGATATGAGGAAAGGATACTGGGCAGCGGACACCAGGCAGGCACAGGGGGCAGCAGGACGTGGAGTCTCAGTGTCCGACATTTCCAGGAAATTGCCGCCAACTCGGGGATAATCCCGGGAATTACAGGATTGTTATCAGCACACACTGTGCAGCACACAGTGCCGAGCAAGTGCCAAACCCACAATGGCCGCGGGTGTCCGGCTCATGGGGCTCATTCACACTTCAGTGTTACCCCAGATTTCTATCAGTGATTTGCTAGGATAGAAGTAATCCTGAAGTCAGCAAAGTGAATGAGAATCCTGAAGCCTCATGCACACGTTGCATTTTACTTGCAGATTTGGTGCAGAAAATAACCTGCAGCATGTCGGTGCGTTTTTCATGTGGTTTTTCTGCCAGAAGATGCAGATTTGGTGTAGAAAATTCTAATTCAAATACTCAGTGTGTGCCCATAGCCAAATACTCACTGTGTGTCCGTAGCCAAAAACGCAGTGTGTGCCCATAGCCAAAAACTGTGTCCGTAGCCAAATACTCAGTGTGTGCCCATAGTCAAATACTCAGTGTGTGCCCATAGCCAAATACTCAGTGTGTGCCCATAACCAAATACTCAGTGTGTGCCCATAACCAAATACTCAGTGTGTGCCCATAACCAAATACTCAGTGTGTGCCCATAACCAAATACTCAGTGTGTGCCCATAGCCAAATACTCAGTGTGTGCCCATAGCCAAATACTCAGTGTGTGCCCATAGCCAAATACTCAGTGTGTGCCCATAGCCAAATACTCAGTGTGTGCCCATAGCCAAGTACTCAGTGTGTCCGTAGCCAAATACTCTGTGTGTGCCCATAGCCAAAACGCAGTGTGTGCACATAGCCTTAAAACGCAACTTGTGCACACAGGCTACAGTCTATGGGGCTGTTCACATGTCCGTATATTGTTACTGAGTAATCTGCTTAACATTTCGGAGCCATGTCCGATCCTCTGGTGAATCTCACAAATGGAAGCCAATGGACCCAGTGATGTTTGAGGTGCACTTCTCTTCATGAATCCAGAGCGTCTGATGAGGGTCTTGTGCCTCTGCGAGCTACACCAGAAGTATCACTTCAGCCAGGAAGCGAGATTTCTGGTATACAGACCCTCACAGTTCAACATGAATAAGTCGAGCTGTGACATCACACCCCTGTCCTTCCCATTTCACATGCGGGATTTCCTTTAGTTAGCAATGTTACCGACTCATGGAAATCATCTTATCACGCCCACATTGTCATGTATGTATCACAGAGGTGGTTATCGTCTGTGATTTAAGCCCGAGTGCAAGCTCTAGTACACTTAGTACTAAGCAAATTCTCAGGACGCATCAAAACTGAGGTTTACGAGCAGCCAGAGAGATGGGTTGGTCTGGTTGCTCACATACCCCACTCATTAGTATGGTACATGTGTTAAAATGGATATTGTTTGTCTCACACATTGTGTGTTTGGAGGTTGGAATACCTCCTGTGGGATATTATATTGTGAAATCCTGTGTGGGAAAATCCCGCAGATATATGTACTGACTTTTAACTTTCTATTTATTATTTTGTGCTGGAAAAAGCTGTTTTTTTTGCAATTGTTCTGAAGAGGTTTATGAGGATGGAATAAACCCGCTTGGAATTAAATTAAACCCATTCCTGTGCTTGCCTTAAACTTGCAACCGAACAAGTCAGAACTTAACAATTGGTGCTAGAGTTCAGGCAGCGTTCCCAGGGAATACATTTCATTGCTGAAGATGAGCTGACTGTCATGGGTGAAGACAGCCATAAGCCAGGAAAAACCAGATCAACAACATGGAGGACCTGGTCAAACACCTTGTGCAGGCTCAGATACGGTAGGAGGGCCTTGAGCAGCAGATGGCGTTCCTAGCGGAGGCAGTCTGTGGCAGGGCGACCACCCTACTCCCAGGTCCAAGTGATGACTATATATCAAGGAGTTGATAAGACAAATGCAGTAAGACAGAAGTCGGTAAGACGCATGATGACCCCAGGTGACGATATTGAGGCATTTTTAACTATTTGAAAGGGTCACCAAACAGGAGAAACTCCCACCAGAGCAGTGGGCAGAGGTGATGGCAATGTATCTAATTGGGGAGCCACAAAAGACCTATCATGACTGTGAGGAAATAGGGATATATTCTGGGCTATGAAGCCATATTCCTATAGCCGCCATCTTGTCAAGGTAGTAAGACCTAAGGAGGCTTCAATCAGTATGCTAATTAACTTGAGGAACTTGTCTGTTTAGCAGTGGCTTGAGAAAAAGGCAATCTCCTACGATATGGAAATTAGGTGTCCTGTTTATGCTTTGAGAACAAAGGGGGAGGAAGACCCCCCTCGGTGACCCTGTGTGGGAATAAATGTGTAATATCTCGTGAGCCGTGCTTCCTATAAATATGTCAGGCAGAAATATGGCATCGGGGCATCTTACGATTCCAGTACCTATTTTATATAGGTGTGGGACCTTTGGAGGTATCCCAAACCTGATATTGGCTAGTGGGGGACCATCAAACTACCCATGTGTCCTATCGTTGTGAAGGTAATTTCATAACTGTAAAAATGAGAGCATTGGCGTCCGCCTACGACGTTCCCAGGCATGGCCAATAATCCGTTTGGGATATTATTTTAGACTCGAGCCAGGGGTGGGGCAGTCCTCCCCTGTGAGGTCACTAAGGTAGGAGGGGACATGGATTGTAGCCAGTTTGATAAACCCAGTTCAGACATTTTTAGGTGTTCTTTGCTCGGGGGTCAAGTGTGCTGCACACCTGTGAGAAAATTCCTGGAACCCTGGTCTACGGCGCCCCCCTGTGGCCAGACGCACAAGGTAACTGTTTGAACTGTATGCCTGTTTGAAATCCATAACTTACTTGTAAATATACAGTCATGGCCAAAAGTTTTGAGAATGACACCAAAATTATTTTTTCACATGATCTGTTGCCCTCTGGTTTTTAATTGTGTTTGTCTGATGTTTACATCACATACAGAAATATAATTGCAATCATATTATGAGTTCCAAAAGGTTATATTGACAGTTAGAATGAGTTAATGCAGCAAGTCAATATTTGCAGTGTTGACCCTTCTTCTTCAGGACCTCTGCAATTCTCCCTGGCATGCTCTCAATCAACTTCTGGACCAAATCCTGACTGATAGCTGTCCATTCTTGCATAAGCAATGCTTGCATTTTGCCAGAATGTGTTGGTTTTTGTTTGTCCACCAGTCTCTTGATGATTGCCCACAAGTTTTCAATGAGATTAAGATCTGGGGAGTTTCCAGGCCATGGACCTAAAATCTCTGTTTTGTTCCATGAGCCATTTAGTGATCACCTTTGCTTTATGGCAGGGGTGGGGAACCTCCGGCCCGCGGGCCGTATACGGCCCGCCATGCCCTTTAATGCGGCCCGCGGGCAGATTCCCAGGGGCTGCAGTGCTCGAGCCGCCACTGCCATGTTGCGGGCCACCGGCCCTTTAAATCCGCACATGTGCTGCTGTGGGCGGGTTTAGTGCTCTGCGTTGCCCGCCCCCGGGCCTCGGAGCTGCGTTGCTCGGCCCCCGGGCCTCGGAGCTGCGTGCCCGCCCCCCGGAGCTGCGTGTCCGGCCCTCGGAGCTGCGTGCACGCCCCCTGGGCCTCGGAGCTGCGTGCCCGCCCCCCGGCACTCGAAGCTGCATGCCCCCGGGCCTCGGAGCTGCATGCCCGCCCCCGGCACTCGGAGCTGCATGCCCGCCCCCCGGAGCTGCGTGTCCGTCTCCCGGCCCTCAGAGCTGCGTGCCCGCTCCCGGCCCTGCGTGTCCGCCCCCCAGCCCTCGGAGCTGCGTGTCCACCCTTTGTCCTCGGAGCTGCCTGTCCGGTGCCTGCTCTCCGGTGCTTGAGTCCGGCGCTGCTGTTTGTCCAGCGCCAGCCCTCTGCTGCTGTGTGCCCTGTCCAGTGCTTTGTGGCCCCTTCCCCTCTGTGCTGTGTGCCCCCCAATGCTGTGTATCACCCTAGGTTTGTGTGCCCCTCCTCCCCTCACTGATGTAAGGGCTCCGCAAGTGATATCTGTGCTCCCCCAGTAGTGCCTGCGCCCCAGCCCCTCTTGTGTGGTGTCTGCGCCCCAGACCCTCTTGTGTGACGTCTGCGCCCCAGACCCTCTTGTGTGACGTCTGCGCCCCAGACCCTCTTGTGTGACGTCTGCGCCCCAGACCCTCTTGTGTGACGTCTGCGCCCCAGACCCTCCTGTGGCGTCTGCGCCCCAGACCCTCTTGTGTGACGTCTGCGCCCCAGACCCTCTTGTGTGACGTCTGCGCCCCAGACCCTCTTGTGTGACGTCTGCGCCCCAGACCCTCTTGTGTGACGTCTGCGCCCCAGACCCTCCTGTGGCGTCTGCGCCCCAGACCCTCTTGTGTGACGTCTGCGCCCCAGACCCTCCTGTGGCGTCTGCGCCCCAGACCCTCTTGTGGCGTCTGCGCCCCAGACCCTCTTGTGGCGTCTGCGCCCCAGACCCTCTTGTGGCGTCTGCGCCCCAGACCCTCTTGTGGCGTCTGCGCCCCAGACCCTCTTGTGGCGTCTGCGCCCCAGACCCTCTTGTGGCGTCTGCGCCCCAGACCCTCTTGTGGCGTCTGCGCCCCAGACCCTCTTGTGGCGTCTGCGCCCCAGACCCTCTTGTGGCGTCTGCGCCCCAGACCCTCTTGTGGCGTCTGCGCCCCAGACCCTCTTGTGGCGTCTGCGCCCCAGACCCTCTTGTGGCGTCTGCGCCCCAGACCCTCTTGTGGCGTCTGCGCCCCAGACCCTCTTGTGGCGTCTGCGCCCCAGACCCTCTTGTGGCGTCTGCGCCCCAGACCCTCTTGTGGCGTCTGCGCCCCAGACCCTCTTGTGGCGTCTGCGCCCCAGACCCTCTTGTGGCGTCTGCGCCCCAGACCCTCTTGTGGCGTCTGCGCCCCAGACCCTCTTGTGGCGTCTGCGCCCCAGACCCTCTTGTGGCGTCTGCGCCCCAGCATCTCCTGTGTTGCGTAAGCACCCAGCGTCTATTGTGATGTGCATGTCCCCAGCGTCTCCTGTGATATGTATGCCCCCCAGCATCTCCTGTGACTTATACATCACAGGAGGGGCGGGGGGCATATACATCACAGGAGGGGCGGGGGGCACATACATAACAGGAGGGCTGGGGCATATACATCACAGGAGGGGCTGGGGGCATATACGTGTCCCCAGCCCCTTGTGTGATGTATGTGCCCCCAGCGTCTCCTATGATGTATATACAGCAGGCCCAGCGTCTGCTATCTGATGTATGTACAGCAGTCCCAGACTCTCCTATGTGGTGTATATGCAGCAGCACCAGTGTCTACTAAGTGATGTATATGCCCCCAGCCCTTCCAGTGATGTATGTGCCCCCAGTGTCTCCTGTGATGTATATACAGCAGTCCCAGTGTTTCCTATGTGATATATGTGCCTCCAGTGTCTCCTGTGATGTATATACAGCAGGCCCAGCGTCTGCTATCTGATGTGTATACAGCAGTCCCAGACTCTCCTATGTGGTGTATATGCAGCAGCACCAGTGTCTCCTAAGTGATGTATATGCCCCCAGCCCTTCCAGTGATGTATGTGCCCCCAGTGTCTCCTGTGATGTATATACAGCAGTCCCAGTGTTTCCTATGTGATATATGTGCCTCCAGTGTCTCCTGTGATGTATATACAGCGTCTGTTATGTGCTGTATATGATTTACCAATCTTATCACAAAGAGTTGACTGTGCGCCAGACCCAGACAAAAATGAAAAAGCAGCTGTGAGAAGAAACATGATTAGTATCACCAAACATCACAGCCACACCAAAGAGAAGCAGCTCCGGCCACCACAGTAGGGGTAAGTTAATTAATTGTTTGACCAAATATACTAAGGGTAGTTTTCACATTGATAATTTTGTGCGGCCACCGAAGGTTGGTAGAAATTTCCAAATGGCCCCTGGCTGAAAAAGGTTCCCCACCCCTGCTTTATGGCAAGGTGCTCCATCATGCTTGTAAAGGCATTGTTGGGTGCCAAACTGCTCTTTGATAGTTGGGAGAAGTTGCTCTTGGAGGACATTCTGGTACCATTCTTTATTCATGGCTGTTTTTTTAGGCAAGAGTGTGAGTAGGTCGATTCCCTTGGCTGAGAAGCAACCCCACACATGAATCGTTTCAGGATGCTTAACAGTTGGCATGAGACAAGACTGGTGGTAGCGCTCACCTCTTCTTCTCCTAATAAGCTGTTTTCCAGATGTCCCAAACAATCGAAAAGGGGATTCATCTGAGAAAATGACTTTACCCCAGTCCTCAGCACTCCACTCCCTGTACCTTTTCCAGAATATCAGTCGGTCCCTGATGTTTTTTCTGGAGAGAAGTGGCTTCTTTGCTGCCCTCCTCGAAACCAGGCCTTGCTCAAAGAGTCTCCGCCTCACAGTGCGTGCAGAAGCACTCACAGCAGCCTGCTGCCATTGCTGAGCTAGCTCGGCACTGCTGGTAGTCCGATCCCGCAGCTGAAACAGCTTTAAGATATGGTCCTGGCGTTTGCTGGTCCTTCTTGGGCGCCCTGGAGCCTTTTTGGCAACAATGGAAGCTCTCTCCTTGAAGTTCTTGATGATGCGATAGATTGTTAACTAAGGTGCATTCTTTGTAGCTGCGATACTCTTCCCTGTTAGAGCATTTTTGTGCAGAGCAATGATGGCTGCACGTGTTTCTTTAGAGATAACCATGGTTAACTGAAGAGAAACAATGATACCAAGCACCAGCCTCCTTTTAAAGAGTCCAGTGGTGTAATTCTTACTTAATCATGACTGATCGCTAGCCCTGTCCTCATCAACACCCACACCTGTGTTAATGGAACAATCACTAAAACAATGTTAGCTGCTCCTTTTAAGCAGGGATGCAATGCTGTTGCAATGTGTTTTGGGGGTTAAAGTTCATTTTCTTAGCCAATATTGACTTTGCAAGTAATTGCTGTTAAGCTGATCACTCTTTATGACATTCTGGAGTATATGCAAATTGCCATTAGAAAAACTTAAGCAGTAGACTTTGTAAAAATTAATATTTGTAGCATTCTCAAAACTTTTGGCCATGACTGTACTCTGACCTATATGTATATTCTGTAAATCCCGTATTGTATATATTGTACTTTCTAGTGTGGCTTGGGCCGATTTAAAATATATAATTAATCTTGGGCTGTTTTGTTATCTCGATCCTGAACTCCACGTCTGTGTGCTCTGTGCAATAGTTACCGTTCGGTTGGTGGCAGCGAATTTATGCCAAGGATCATTGTGGGGCAACCAGTGAGATTTGGGGAGGTTTATATATATATATATATTCCATCCGTTGAGGTCGGGGGAATATATATCTTACTCTCACCGGGAACCCTTCAATTATCGGCATACTAGAATAGCGGCCTCCTTGCTTATTGTTGGGCAATTCCATAATTGGCCTGACTATAAGAGGGGTGCTACAGCGTGCGTCACGTGCTCTGTCTGTCGGCAGGGTGGTGGAAAGGGGGGCTGTAGCTTCTGCTTCCTACCCTTTGTTCGTGACAATGACCGATCCTTAGGGGTACTTTACACACTGCGACATCGCTAGCGATGTCGAGCGCGATAGTACCCGCCCTCGTCGCACATGCAATATGCGGTGATAGCTGCCGTAGCGAACATTATCGATACGGCAGCTTCACACGCACATACCTGGTCGGCGACATCGCGGTGACTGCCGAACAATCCCTCCTTCAAGGGGGAGGTGCGTTCGTCGTCACCGCGACGTCACTAAGCGGCCGGCCAATAGAAGTGGAGGGGCGGAGATGAGCGGAACATAACATCCCGCCCACCTCCTTCCTTCCGCATTGCCGGCGGGACGCACGTAGGAGATGTTTGTCGTTCCTGCGGCTTCACACACAACAATGTGTGGTGCTGCAGGAACGACAAACAACATCGTACCGGCAGCAGCAACGACATTATGGAATGAAGCGACGTGTCACCGATCAACGATTTTTCACGTTTTTGCGATTGGTGATCGTCGCTCCTAGGGTTTACACGCTGCGATGTCGGTAACGGTGCCGGATGTGCTTCACTAACGACGTGGCCCCGACGATATATCATTACCGATGTCGGAACGTGTAAAGCCCGCCTTAGAGGACGCCTAAGAGTATGGAAAATTAAAAAAAATATTGGTGGTGTCCGACTACTATCAGAGCCATGTTTCCCGGAGCTCCCGATACCTGTTGGAGATGTTCGCGCAAGAGGGGCTCTTACATACACACCTAGTGGCAATGCCACCCTATAAGGAAATTTTGGGACGATGTGTTCAACCTCTTCAACAAGGTTTCCCGGATGGTAATCCGGCCTTCCCCTGAGCTTGCCCTTTTGTCCCTGAGTGATTTCTCCATTGCTAAATACAAGAAGAACATCCTCAGGCACTTCTTGGCAGCTGCACAGAGACTGATCCCCAGATTATGGAAACAGGCGAAGACCCCTTCTAGATCCGAATTTGTTGCAGAACAGAGTGAGATTTTCAGGATGGAAGAACTAATAGGTCAGGCAACAGAGACTTTGGAGAAAGTTCTAGACGTGGACTTCCTGGGTTCTATTTAGGGACTCCTCGGAATTGGGACTCTGGATCATGGGATAACTGGGCTGGATTGGTGTGGGGGCGAGGGTGGGTTGGGGCTCGGGCACCCTATGCAGGACTTATTCTATCTCCCTTGGCTTCTCTTACTTTCTTCTTTTTCTTTTTATTTTTAATGCATTCTTACCTTCTAAGCTTTCTACATTATTCCTCGCTCTTTCGCTTTCTCATTCGTCTTTCTTTTCTATTAAAACAAGTGTGTTTTAATATTATGTACATCGGACACAAGAAATCTAGTACCAACTACAAATATTATATGTGAATTTTTTCTCTTATGGTATGGTTGCAATGATTAATTCTTGGATAATTGTCCCTTGATATTTTGTCTATAACGTCAATAAACTTTGATTTGAACAAAAAACAAAATCTTGGTGTGCCTGGGTGTGACAATGACAGTCAGGGTGCAATGAGTCCACCACTGAAGATATCACTATGATAAACCCTCTTGCTCCCAGATGTTTGACTTGCTACACCTGGTCCAAATGTGGTTGCAGCCATAGCTGGGACTGTCTGCTCCCATTTTTCCTGTTTTCTATCTGGGAAGTTCCACAAGCCTCCACCGGTTTCTCTCCATTTGTACTCCTATATGTGCAAAATCCGCGCAATCTTCTAGATATAGCGAAGGAGACCTGGAAAGCCAAAGTTACAGCCCACCGGAGCGTTATCATGCACGTCACCTAGATGCAGGAGAGAATTGCAGAGGTAATGCCCATTGTAAAGGGGCATTTCCTCCAGGCACAAGAGGCTCAAGCAAGAGTCTACAACCGGTGAGCCAGGGTGAGGTAATTCAGCCCCGGTGAGTGCGTGCTCATGCTGATTCCCACAAGTTACAAGAGTAAGTTTCTGGACAAAAGGCAGGCCCCCTATAAAGTGACAGAGAAACATGGAGAGGTGAACTACAAGGTTCAACAAGACGGAAGCTGTACTAAATCAACTATGTCAATCTTATTAGTCCGTATCAAGACAGAAAGCCCATGGAGACTTCATATTTGGTGGCGCCGGTAGCTGACACTGAAGATGTCACCATAGTGGCGCCACTATCGAAGGCCCAAAAGCGGAAGTGCCGAGTGTTCCTGCAGTGGAACAGGGACTTGTTCTTTGAATTGCTGGGGCGTACCCAGATTATAGAACACGAGGCTCTAATGGAACTCCATGTGCAGGTGAACTTGAAGCTCTACTGGTTTCCCGAGGCCCTGTCATACGGTGTCTAGCTCAAAACTTGCTGAGTGTCAGGACTACTTTTGACACTGTTCACACAGCAGAGTCAGACACTCCACACGATGCTTTTGAGTTGCACTGACAGTCTCGCTCATCGACCAGCTTGTTAGTAATTGGGCTTCCAGGAGTTAATTTCTGCTAGTCTGTGGATTACTTCTTTAGTCACATGTTGCAGGAGACCTATCACAGTTGCCTGTGCTCTTTTTAAGGTGGTGGAGCCTGGTCTCCCATGCCGATGATAGCTTTTGCGATCCTGGTCCTTGTGCATTGATAACCTGTATCTGGTGAACTGTTATGTGCTGTTTAGTGTCTTGTGGACATACTCTTCTCTGGTTATTTCCTCCCTTCCTTTTAGTTTCCTCCTGAACATGTATTGTCTATACCTCTGTTGATTGCTGTAAGTTCAAGTTTTGTTTTTTCCCCATGTGTTTATGTGTTGAGGAGAGCCTTTCCATTAAATACTTAATTAACCTATTGACAAGGGATTGTGGGAAATATGTCGATTTGCCTTACATAATTCAGGTTTCAGATCATACACATGACACAGATTTAAGGATGGCTGCTATTTCCTGTTTTCCACACCTTGCCTGGAATACAAGGAATGTCCAGATGTAAGAAGACCACCATATAAGGAAAAGACCCACTGGCCAAGCTAGAGTACCAACCCACAGGTCAGATGACACCATGGATTCATCCACTGAAGTCAGACTCTCCTATCAACAGCAACACGGATCTCCCCATTGGCTAGCCCATGAACTGTCCCACTAAATGGGCATATCCGAACTTGTGTACACCCCTAGCCTATATCAGAGGCCGCATGCTCTTCCCTGCTCTGTTTGGTGCCATCTTTACTGTGATCAAGAAGAGATTTCACATCCGACTGTGTCTAACGTGATTTTCCTTACGCATGCACCTGGTCCACACCAATTGGGCCAGGCAGTAGGCAACTAGTGATCTCTGGTTAAGAGTTCACCCTAACATTAATGATGCCCAACGTGGAGCCAATAGACGGAGACACCTGAAATCCTAATGAACCGACAACTGGAATGGCATGACGTGCTGGAAACCCCAGGAATTTGATCACTTCCTAACAAGAGCACGGTAAGTCTGCTGATTTATCATAATCTGCAGTCTTCCCGTGGCTTCAGGTGGGGGGGGGGTGGCACTGATTGCCTAATCGTGTCCGTTTTATTGGGGTATCTGTTGACGGGAAGACGGGTCTCATGGCTATTGGCCATATTAATCTCGGAAGAACCGTCACATGTTCAGTTGCCTGCTGCCTGTTGTGTGTTTGTCTTGAGGGGAGATTGACTGGTAGTTAGGAGAGCAAGTGGTTTTGTAAGCATCGTCTGGAAACATAAAGGATATTGTCTGTGGTATAGTATACGGTTGTCGCCTGTGGTACAGTTTATGGCTGTGTGAGGAAATACGTGGGACTGCTGGTACGTGGTAATCTTAGGGCATAGCGCAGTGTAGCGTGGAATGGCTGGTACGGATACCATTGGGGCTTAGCGCAAGCTTGGGTGATATAATTGGTATGAGGTGTCTTTGGGTCTAGAAAGAGTGCTGGACGTGAATCAGCTGGTATGGGCACCTTGTAGCCAGGGGTGACACCATTGGTGTCTTTGTGAATTACGGACCATGTAGGAACTGTGTAGGGAGGGACACCGTGACAAGGTGCCTGCTGCAGACTTAAAAAAAACTTTACTTAGTGTTCAAGTTGTGAGTCATCTTCCCTGTCTTTTTTTTTTGTTGGTGTTTATCTTGACAGAAAGATAGAGAAATTGATGAAGTTGTGTCTAATTGTGGTCGGAAAAATCTGGATGATGTGGGGACTCTAGGCCACAATCCTGTGATAAACCATGTGCTATTCCTGGTGGCAGCCATTTTAGGTCAGATTTTGAAATGGTGGACGAAGCACATGGTGGCCAAGGCATGCATGATTTAAACAAAGAAAAGGAATTGAGTTGGGGATGTGTGAAGAAGACCATGTGCTGTGTAAATGTTTGAACAATAGACTGGGTGGACTACTACATACTCAGACAGAAAAATAAGTGTTTTTATCTCTAATTAGACTAAGATCATGGACATGTATATATGTTTGTGTGTGTCTGTGTGTGTGTCTGTGTGTGTGTATAATATATATAAAAAGTACAGACTACAGAAAATAGGAGAGAAAGAGTTTGAGCAGATGTGAGGTCAGTTTTCCCTTCTGCCTCATGCTCCTACAGAGAAAAAATGGTGGACGAAGCACATGGTGGCTGAGGCATGTTTGAGACAAAGAAAGGAAATTAGTGGGGGGAGGTGGGGGGAGGTGTGAGATAAACTGTGTTATTCCTGGTGGCAGCCATTTTAAGGCAGAGCATGTGTTTGTAGTCACACCCAAGATGGTGGCCAGCGACAAAGACAGGAATGAGTGGGGGGATGTGTAAAGTAATCAGAAGACCATAGGATGTTTGAATGTCTGAACAATGGATTGGATGGAGTACTATACACTTGGACAGAAAAATGAGTGTTTTTAACTGTAGTTGAACCAGGACTGTGGATATGTGAATGTGTGTATATAATATATATAAGGCCCCTTTCACACATCAGTGATTCTGGTACGTTTGTGCTTTTTTTTAAACGTACCAGAATCACTGACATACGCAGACCCATTATAATGAATGGGTCTGCTCACACATCAGTGATTTTTCACTGCACATGTCTCCGTGCGGCGTACCCGCGTGTCCGTGATTGCCGCACGGAGACATGTCCATTTTTTTCTGGCATCACTGATGTCCCACGGACCACGCAGTGGTGTGGTCCGTGAAACACGTGCCAGAAAAAAACGTGCTTTTAAAATAAAAATCATTTTTACTCACCCGGCTCCAGCGATGTCCTCTGCAGCCCGTGCAGCTTGCTGCTTCTGAGCCGGCTCATTACTGTCGCGCATATTCATGATGCACGACACAGCCGACCCGGAAGCAGCTGCTGCGGGGGTCAGCGCCGGCCGGATGCTGCACCGCAGGAGCGATCAGCACCATGGAGAGCGGGAGTGGGCACAGGTAAGTTAATCTCTAAGTGCAATCACGGGCCACGGAGAACAGAGCCCGGATTGCACTTAGACAACCCACGTGTGCCGTGATTCACGGCACACGGAGGGACATGTGCGTGTTTTACACGCCAGTGAAAAACGTCAGTGTTTTTCACTGACGTGTGAAACGGGCCTAAGTGTGTGTGTGTGTGTGTGTGTGTGTGTGTGTGTGTGTGTGTGTGTGTGTATAAAATACAGACTATAGAATGTAGGGGGAAATAGCTGAGCAAAAGAAAAAATCAGTTTACCCCTCCCTTCCCACATGGTCCTATTTTAGCAAGAAGACCGTGTGCTGTGCACCCATCTTTAGTAGGAATTAGATGAAATGAGTATTTGCAGTGTGAGACATAGGGATCAATATGTTAAAGTCCATTACAATATTAAAAATGATAGGTTAAGAAAGCATTAAGATAAAAATGAATAAATAACGTACCTTTGCAGTAGAGGTCATGATAGATAAGTAAATAATATTCCAGTTATGGATCTGATAGATTGATCCTGAGAGTTGCATGTTTAAAAAAAAAAAAAAAAATCAATAAAAGATATGTATAAGGGAGGAGAGAGATTTGGCTTCTTAATGTGTCCAACAGAAGGAGAAGGCCTGTTTGATTTTGGCCTTAGTGGGTGGAGCAAAAACAGTTTTTCCCAGTTTGTAGGAAAGAGAATTGAAGTTTTTTCAGCTTGCAGGGGGGTAATCCTATCTATTTAAGTTTCACCTTACAGGGTCATGTGTCTGTAAAAAAGAAAAAAAAAAAAAGGGGGGGGGTTCCACGGTTCCACCTTTAATTCATTGTAAATTGAATTGGAAAACGTAATCGAAACTATTTTTTTATTTTACTAATTTTATCCCAAAGAAATAAAAATTAACTGTGGACATGTTTAGATTTATTGATAGATATTCGAGCATAGAAGTCTGTTCGTTAGATAATTTTCTATAGCAAATCAGCATTTTATTGTGATTTGTTTGGAAAATTAATTTTTCATATGTGTTCCCACATGGCCAGTTTTTTTGTTCTAGATTCTTTTAGTCTTGAATAATCTGCTTTCTTTTTATAAGGAAAGATTGTAATGCAGATTTCTGTGGTTCAAGCGAAGGTTGAAAAGTCATTGAAATAGTTTTCCATTATAAGTTACAGATAAATAATAATAATTATTATTATTATTATGTTACAGATAAAAACAATACTTATGGTGTCCCCGGTTATATACAATCTACACAATGTGTAGAACTCTGGTGCCACACACTTTTTTTTTTAATCTAATTATGTTTTGGATAATAGATTCAAAAAAGGTGGGAAAGATGATGTGGAAAGTCACACCTATTGTTAATTTTTTAATTTGTTCATCGATTGAGTTTTTCTATTAAGTTGTCTTTATATTTTTATCTGTGAGGAGGACACAGTACACATACATATATCTCATGATTGCTCTGATGTAACAAGAATTGTCAGGTTTTGAACATGTCTCAGATGATTCCATTGCTAATGCAGATTTTGAGTTTTTCCGTAGATGGATCCAGATACCAAGATGCTGGTTGATTCTAAACTGGATATGCTGAGGTTACGCAACATAAGGTATTAAAAATCGAACCACTCGCTCCTCTCCCATTGGAATAGGAGAACAAGATGAAGATTTGTGATCACTGTGGTTCGTAGAGCGGAAGGGGGTCAGATAGTCAAATATGGATATAGGCATCAGATCTTTTCTAGTGTGACGTGATAAACCTATAAAGACTGTAGAGTGGGTGTGAGCCCAGGTGGAGGCTCTCCTGTTATCAAAGAAGCCGGTGACTGATGGAGCCAGAGGAGATGCTCGCACAGGTGCAGACAACAAAGAGGTAGTGAATGGGCCTAGAGTTGAGTCCTTTATCAATGCAGATGGACCATACCTCGGTGGCACCTGTCACTCCTCGTGTTCTTAAATCCCTACAGGAACAAGCGATTCAGCAAGGAGTGGAGTGTAAGATGCAGGGAGCCAGTGACTGAGGAACGTTTGTGGATGAAGGGCAGTAAGCTTTCTCGCCATGAGTTCTCTACTCAAAAATGGCCCAAGGTTAATGAACACGTGCACCACTGCTTCAGTACCCAGGTGGCCGGACACATCCAGTCTTGTAAGACGTGTGCCTATTAAGGTAGAAAAAACTGTAAAGACCTCGTAGAAACACCCCTCATCCGCTCTACTGCTCCGGTGATTGCAGATTAGTCATATACATCTACCATGAGTAGGTTTATATGAGTTTTGTGCGTGTTGTGTGAGTTTCTTTTCAGGCCTGCTCTGAAACATATCCAGTATGGAAAACGTTACTACTGAAAAAACCCAGATGTTGGTAGTATGTAAAAATGGAGTTCCTAAAAAGTAGCAAAAGTGCATATTCTATAGCAGAGGTCATTATAGAGATCTTACAGTATCTGGGGATTAGCAGCTATTTTGGACAGGCTAGGAAACTGGCTACACTAACGGTCCTCACCTGATGAACTCCTGTCTGCCATTGTGAAGAGGGGAGAAAATGCGTTGGCCTTTTTTCAATCTAAGTGTTTGACAAATATGCGTTTATTTTTATTAGCCTGAGTGTCAATTGTACAGTGGAGGGTCTGTGGTTGGACAAGATCTCCTCATGACTTTACCTGGCCTTATTATTATTATTATTATTATTATTATTATTATTATATTTATACAGTGGGTACATGTTATACATGTGAGATATTCAATTTGTTTTAGGGTTTGGTCCTTGAATTAGCTATATCATATTGACTTAAGCTACCAAACAGCTATTTTATATACAGAGTTTGAATATTTAATCTTTGGGAATGAATTTGATATATATAATTGCATATTGACGCCTATTTATCCCCTGTATTTCACGGTTTTGTTATGGTTAATATTTTATATTAAGTTTGATTATCATTTAAGCAATTTATATATCTATATATCTTTGATAATTTTGTACTTTTATATTAGCTTCATAAGTGTTATTCATAAAAGCAATAACCGAGGTCCGAGACGGGTACGTAGTGGTCCAACAAGACCATTCTTATCAAACCTCTGCCAGTGTTTGGATTTTGTGTGTATGATTGAAATAATAGAGATATGCCATCTGTGATCTGTTATATGTATCAATGTGTTTTTAAATGTGCGAATGATTGTTGAAGGAAATTGAATGAAGAGTATATCATCTCAGCAGTTGAAAGATTATATGTTGTCCTGTGTTTTCTATATGACTGTTATCTCTGGAATTATATTTTAAGCTATGAGGATCCTTTAATGTGGGACTGATTGATGTTTGAGTGACGGATGTATTGTAAAAATCTGATAAACCATTGTGCTGGTGTTTATGTTCTCTTCAATTTGCATTTAAGATGGGAATTGGCTTAATAGGAGGTGTAGTTTGTAATCATCCAGTTTATCCAGACAAAGAAACATATAGCCATTAGCCAGAGAGGGAAAACTTATTGAAGATTTTATTTTTGGAGCTGCACCCTCTACAGGACAAGAAAGGGAACTTGTTTGAGTAGTTGAAATCTGATATGCTCTGGTCTGGATACACTGTCTCTTTTGTGTTTGATGTAATCTGTTTGAGTCAGAGGTAGATGGAGATTTTGTAGGAAATTAGCTTAGTCTCCCATGATATATTATATTGAGAAGTAGAAGTAATCCCAATAACTGTTGGTAGTAGAGTTTATGAATTGTTATTTGTTTGGTTCTGTATCAGAATTGTACGGGTACAGAGGGCTGGTAACCTGATGCTTCCTAGAAATTCTTCTCTTGCGAGAACAGTGGTTCTGGGAGTAGAAATCCTTCTCTTGCGAGCAAATTGGTGCTGGGAGAAGAGTAGAGTCTTCTGCGGTTAAGACTCTATGGCCCATTTCAGTTCTACGGTTAACTGCGGGCATTGAAGTTGCAGTCAGAGGACTGGCAGCTATAGGATGTAATCAGCCTCAGAGGTACCACCCATGTCCCTACAAAGGGTATAGAAGAAAGACGAAAAGGGAATGAAGCAATGGATTGATGCAAAATGTTATTGGAATTTTTTTGTTTTGGGAGATGTTTTTTTTCTGCAAATGTGAAGACTGAAAGATAAAAACAAACAGGTTAGAATGTGGTAAAGTATCCAAGCGTCTCTCACTGAGTGACCATAAATCAGATTAAACCATTCATGGTGGTGTATATGTAATCTGTGATAGTATAAAGGCCCAGGGAACGCTGCAGTCTCTATAACTGATGTAAAACCTGTGCTGCCTCCCCCCGTCAGCACCCCTGCCATATGCAGGATCATTGGGATAGACCTGCAGACACTGTGGCCAACACAGTCTCTCTGGAGCTAATATTGCGTGTCCTGTGTTTCCCCATGCCCAGGCATATTGTCCTTGCTACCTAGATCCTGAATCTCCTGTAAAATTACCCTTACATTTAGAACATATCTCCAGGGTATTCAGGAGGTATATCTGGCCACATAGGAAAACCTAATCTTGGTAACTTTCCAGAGAATGGAGTTTAACAGAGGATTAGACACTGGTTTTAGGCAGAATAAGCGACAAGATTTGTTGCAGATTGTAGCATAGGACCATACTCAGTTTTGGGTATGAACATAATGATAAGATTCATGGACTATTGCTGCGGTGTGTTATAAATGCCCATAGACCTGCAGTCCAGGGCACTGTACCAGTCTCCCAAAGTGGAGCAATATTAAATGGATGTATTTGAGGGAAATATCCCCTGGGTAGCTGAACTAGAAAGGAAAGCGTTAATTTGGCCCCCCTGCAGCCAAGTAGAAGAAAAGGGAGGGGTAGAGGGGGAATCCACCACAAGAAGGAGATAAGAGACTAAACTACAAGAATACACAAAAGAGTGAGGAAAAAAAAATAGCCTATATGTAACCATTATAGAGGAGAAATAACACAATAATGTTTATTGATAACAAGTAAAATGGTGCAGTGGGTACAACCGAGAAAGGGCAGCATCACAACAATCAAAATATGTAAAAGGAATATTTATAATGTTGGATTATAATGGAATGTTTATAATGATGACCACAAGCAGCAATGTGAATAGACCCGTATTGACCTATAATGATACAAAAAAACAGTATGCGTTATAAAAAGTAACATGCTGCGTGTGTATGTAAGGCAATGAGTTTATAGAACAGAATGGAATGATGGTGAAGTATATTACAGCAGCAATGTATGAAGAACCATACAAAAGTAAATGGTGTAAATGTAAGGTGCTAAAAAAAAAAAAAAAAAAAAAAAAGAGAAAATGTGCAAGCAGTAGCAATGGTAAATGTGTCAGCTAAAAAGACTGAAGGTATGTCATCCATGCTGCATGGGAAGATAGCACAATGTGTGAGAGGATGGTGCCTCGCTACGGACATCTTGTTGGTGTGTGATGTCCAGAACCAATGTGTGGTTTTGTGATTAGTGTCACCTTCATCAGGGTGTGGAGTTGTCACAGCCGTAGAGGCTTTAAGGGCTTAGACTACAGCAATGTAAAAGGTTGGGCTTGTGGGCAAAAAGGTTGTTTTGTTTTTTTGAGGGGACAAATGTCCCAAAAATGCAACAACTACTATCGTGACCCCCACCACCATAGGAAACTGACAATTCAGACGTCTCCCACAACCCCATTGTCATCCCCCGGGGACTATATTCATTGTTCCTATTTTGTGACCCAGGTTTTAGTTTTCTCATATTCACTTATTAATTTAAGGACAGACGTGTTGCAGAAAATTGGGACCTGCATATAATTTACCCTAATTGGGCCCAAGGTGACCACCCCCCCCCCTTAAAAGAAGGCACTCTGTGTAGTCTCCGAATCCTGACTGACAATTCCCAAAGCTAGTTGTTTGACTTGAGAATAAATCCAGACAGTTGTGTTCACATAAGCAAAATAGACGTGGGAAAAACCTTTAACCCTTTACCGCCACAAGCAGGTTGGACATATAGCCAGCGTCCTCACCCAAGAACACGGTGGCAGACAGCACCCTCCAGAGTATTACTCTGGGATACTACATTCAGTTATTACAGTGACCCCTGCTTGTGTAAGAGCTGGGCAGCTGTTTCAGGACTCTATTAGAAAGACAGAGGACATAGTGTTAAGCTGCCCCCTCACTCCAAGCTCCTCATGCTGTATCTGAAAGACTCCAACAGGCTCAGACCCACCATCTTTCAGTATAAAGGCCGGACAAATATTAAGCTTTTCCCTCTTTACATTCCCCCATAATGCTCTCAAACTGTAATGGTCTAAATCCAGCTGCATGATTAACAGTGGATTGTAGAAAAGGGAGGAGAATATTTGGATGGGGAAGTGGGAGGGACCGTGAGCCAAGACCTGTCCCTGTGGGAGAGACCGTGAGACAAGACTTGCCCCTGTTTTTCAAACTAGCAGATGAAGAAGTTCAGTTTGATATGACACATGACTGTCAGGCATTGGTGGAGGCAGAAACAGAGGACTTGACAAATATCACTGATGTACCACTCACTAACCCCTCTGCTGAGTATTTTATAGATGGTTCCAGAGCTTTGGACAATGATCAAGGACTGTTCATCACCGGGTATGCAGTAGTCCACAATGGTAAGGCAGTAAGAACCATTCCCTTCGAGCTACTCTGCGCAAGAGGTTTGAGTTGAAGGCATTCGCTGTAATGTGCAGTCTGGGAAAAGGTAAGAAGAGCAATGTATTTTCTGACTCACAATATGCTTTTGGGGTAGCACACGACTTTGGCGCCATTTGGCGAAGCCGTAATTTCCTGACCTCTGCTGGCAAACCCATAAAGAATGCGCAGGCGGTAGAGCAGCTACTGACAGCACTCACCCTTCCCCGAAGGGCAGCCATAGTCAAAGTATCGGCACACACACGGGAACAAACTCCCCTTGCAGTAGGGAATGCACTGGCCGACAAGGCGGCTAAAGAAGCAGCAAGACTACCTCTGACAGACATACTGGCCATAACAGACATAGCCCTCTCAGGGAGCTTAGTGACCGATAGTGCGGGGTGCCCCCTTACAGCAAAGGAGGCTGGCACCGTACCGGCCCCAGTGGCTGTTGATCATGAACTATTGCAGGTCTTCCAGACCCAGGCCGCCTCAAACGAACAGAATGCGTGGGTCAAAGTGGGCGCTGTACGGTCAGAGTCAGGGGTATGGCAGGTAAACACCCGGATTTGCCTCCCACGCTGCCTGTTCCCCATGATGGCTGCCCTGGCACATTCTCCGGTGAAAAGGTGTGACGTGTGCGGTAGTGCTGCAAAACTGATGTGCCCCAGGGTTCCCGAATATGGCTGCAAAGTATGTCTTGTTTGTGCAAAACACAGCCCCGGTAGGCCTATTTGAGTTCCGCAGAAATTCAGCACCAAAACCAGATTACTCATTTCAGAGACTGCAGGTGGACTACATACTGCTGCCTAAGGTGGGTACTTATGAATATGTCCTGGTATGTCTGAAGCTTAGACCGTGATGAAAGATAATACAAAGACCACAATTACCATCAAGAAAGTAATAAGTAAGGTGGTTTGCAGATATGGGTTTCCCAAAACTATAGAAAGTAACAGAGGTGCTTACTTCAATGGAGAATTAAATGAAACAGATCATGGCTGCTTTGGGAATAGAACAAGCTTTCCACGTTCCCTTTGACCCACAAAGTAGTGGGAAGGTGGAACGCTTTAACGGTACTCTTAAATTAAAGTGCATGGAGGAAACACACTTGTCCTGGGTAGATTGCTTGCCCACCACATTGCTTTCAGTGAGAACTGCCCGAAGAGGTATAAAGAAGCTGTCCCCATATGAATTAATGTTTGGTAGTATTCCTGAGACAGAATTATATTTCCTACAGCAATTGCAGGCCTCGTATGCTTTTCTCACTGAATATGTCGCTGAGTTGCACAAACATCTGACTGTTACTCATAACTGTGTTCTTTCCTCCATCCCAGACCCCATGTTTATAAGCGGCACACACACACCGGCACCAGGTGACTGGGTCGTGGTCAAGAGACACATAAAGAGACCATTGGAGCCTAGATCCAGGGAGCCATTCTAAAGCCCGCTACACACGCTTCAATATATCTCACAATCCGTCGTTGGGGTCAAGTTGTAAGTGACGCACATCCGGCATCGTTTGTGAGGTATCTGCGTGTGACAGCTACATGCGATCAGGATTGAACGCAAAACCGTTGATCGCAAACACATCGTATCTTTGTCTAGAATTGAGCGTTTTGTTGCACGAACCTAGTCAATTGTAACGTGTGACAACCCTCATACGATTTTGATGTCTGATGCTATGTGCGCAGGTGTGCGCTCTGCACCGCAGCTTAAAAAAGGTCTGCTTCAGAGCGCAGCTGAAAAGCTGCGTTCTGAAGCGCCTCACAATGTCTGTCATGCACTAATCTCTGTCAGTCCGTCACTATCTCTGTCCCTCACTCTCTGTCCATGTCAGTCTATCCCCCTCTCTCATATACTCACCGATCCCCGATCCCTGGCGCTGCACGGCATTCACACTGCTCCGGCGGCTTTTACTGTTTTGAAAAAGCCGGCCGCCCATTAAACAATTTCGTATTCTCTGCTTTCCCCGCCCACCAGCGCCTATGATTGGTTACAGTGAGACACGCCCCCACTCTGAGTGACAGGTGTCACACTGCACCCAATCACAGCAGCCGGTGGGCGTGTCTATACTGTGTAGTGAAATAAATAATTAAATAATTAAAAAAAACGGCGTGCGGTTCCCCCCATTTTTAAAACCAGCCAGATAAAGCCATACGGCTGAAGGCTGGTATTCTCAGGATGGGGAGCTCCACGTTATGGGGAGCCCCCCACCCTAACAATATCAGCCAACAGCCGCCCAGAATTGCCGCATACATTATATGCGACAGTTCTGGGACTGTACCCGGCTCTTCCCGATTTACCCTGGTGCGTTGGCAAATCGGGGTAATAAGGAGTTATTGGCAGCCCATAGCTGCCAATAAGTCCTAGATTAATCATGTCAGGCGTCTATGAGACACCCTCCATGATTAATCTGTAAGTTACAGTAAATAAACACACACCAGAAAAAATCCTTTATTAGAAATAAAAACACACACACATTCCCTGGTTCACCACTTTAATCTGCCCCAAAAAGCCCTCCTTGTCCGGCGTAATCCAGGATGATCCAGCGTCGCTTCCACCGCAGCTGCATGGAGGTGACCGGAGCCGCAGCAGACACAGCCGCTCCGGTCACCTCCACACAGCAAATGAACACAGCCGCGCGATCAGCTGCTGTCACTGAGGTTACCCGCGGCCACCGCTGCATCCACCGGTGGCCGCGGGTAACCTCAGTGACAGCAGCTGATCGCGCGGCTGTGTTCATTTGCTGTGTGGAGGTGACCGGAGCGGCTGTGTCTGCTGCGGCTCCGGTCACCTCCATGCAGCTGCGGTGGAAGCGACGCTGGATCATCCTGGATTACGCCGGACAAGGAGGGCTTTTTGGGGCAGATTAAAGTGGTGAACCAGGGAATGTGTGTGTGTTTTTATTTCTAATAAAGGATTTTTTCTGGTGTGTGTTTATTTACTGTAACTTACAGATTAATCATGGAGGGTGTCTCATAGACGCCTGACATGATTAATCTAGGACTTATTGGCAGC
This sequence comes from Anomaloglossus baeobatrachus, assembly GCF_048569485.1. Lineage (NCBI taxonomy): Eukaryota > Metazoa > Chordata > Amphibia > Anura > Aromobatidae > Anomaloglossus > Anomaloglossus baeobatrachus. The sequence continues at coordinate 438,839,907 of NC_134358.1, read as the reverse complement.
TATGGGCTGCCAATAACTCCTTATTACCCCGATTTGCCAACGCACCAGGGCAAATCGGGAAGAGCCGGGTACAGTCCCAGAACTGTCGCATATAATGTATGCGGCAATTCTGGGCGGCTGTTGGCTGATATTGTTAGGGTGGGGGGCTCCCCATAACGTGGAGCTCCCCATCCTGAGAATACCAGCCTTCAGCCGTATGGCTTTATCTGGCTGGTTTTAAAAATGGGGGGAACCGCACGCCGTTTTTTTTAATTATTTAATTATTTATTTCACTACACAGTATAGACACGCCCACCGGCTGCTGTGATTGGGTGCAGTGTGACACCTGTCACTCAGAGTGGGGGCGTGTCTCCCTGTAACCAATCATAGGCGCTGGTGGGCGGGGAAAGCAGGGAATACGAAATTGTTTAATGGGCGGCCGGCTTTTTCAAAACAGTAAAAGCCGCCGGAGCAGTGTGAACGCCGTGCAGCGCCGGGGATCGGGGATTGGTGAGTATGAGAGAGGGCTGGTCAATTCACTTACTCAGGAGATTAGCGGTCACCGGTGAGTCTTCACTGGTGACCGCTAATCAGGACGCGACACAGACAGAGCCGCAGCATCACAATGAAGTCGGGTGAAGTTCACCCGAGTTCATTCTGACAGTGCGGCTCTGTCTGTGTCTGCTGTCATCTGCCATTCAGCTCTGCTACATGGCTGTCTGTGTCTGCTGTTGGCGGCCATGTAGCAGAGCTGAATGGCAGATGACATAGTAAAAACGCATCCCACATTACACACGCTTGTCAAGTCAATAAATAAAAAAAAAAAAAAGGTGCTCAATGCATACGTCACAGAACACATGATCTAAAGGATCGCACACAAAATTGACCAATTTAACATAGACTACTAACGCTCGTGTGACAGCAAATGAACGACCAACGTGAAATCTCATAGATCCCGTATGCAACCTGGGCGTGTCACATCGCAAATGCGATTGTACAACTAATTGCAACGTGTAAAGTGGGCTTAAGTGATGCTAACCACTGCCACTTCTGTCAAGATCCAAGGTAAAGATACAAAGATAACCACTCTGCCTTTTGGATTATGCTGATGGCAACTGTACCTCTTGTCCTATCAATGAGGCACTAAAAGAGGACTGTGATAACAAACTGTCACAAACCACCGGGGGGGGTCACTCAGAAATCCCCCCGCGCTGGCTACCAGTACGTCACAATCGGGGGGTAACAAGTGGGGGTCACCCCTCCTTTATACCTCCCGACCGACAGACAGAGCACGTGACGCGCTCTCTAGCGCCCCTCTTATAGTCAGGCCAATTATGGAATTGCCCGACCATAAGCAAGGAGGCCGCTATACTACTTATGCCGATTATTGAAGGGTCCCCGGTGAGAGTAAGGTATATATTCCCCCGACCTCCGCGGGCGGAATATATAAAATCTCCCCGAATCTCACTGGCCTCCCCACAATAATCCTTGGCACAATTCGCTGCCACCAACCGATTTACGGTAACTATTAGCCGAACACACAGACGTGGGATTCAAGATCGAGATAACAGAACAGCCCAAGATTAATTATATAATTTAATCAGCCTAAAGCACACTAGAAACTACAATATATACAATAGGGAATCTACAGAATATACATATGTCAGAGTACAGTTACAATCAAAGCATGGGTTACAAACAGGCATACACAGTTCCAGTAGTTACCTTGTTGCGTCTGGCCACAGGGGGGCGCTGTACCCAGGTTTCTAGGATCCTTCCCACAGATGTTTCCTACACGTGCCCCCAGCGAAAAGAACACTGGAAAATGGCCGAAGTAGGGTTATCAACCTGGGCAAATCCAGGTCCCCTCCTACCTTAGTGACCTCAGAGGGAGCACTGCTCCACCCCTGGCTTGAGTTATGGACAATCCACAACATGGAATATGGGCCATAACTTTGCCTGGGAGCGTCGTAGGCGGACGCCAATGCTCTCATTGTGACAGTTATGAATTTAGCTACAGAACGAGGGGACTCATGACCTGTCTGCCAGTTCCCCATTGGCTGATATCACGCCTGGGGCATTTCCCAATGTCCTGCTCCCATAAAAAGGGTGTGCCGGCATCGTCCGCATGCGGAGACACCATTTTTATGGTTGCCATATTTATCGGAAATATGGCTTGCGAGATATGAACCATTTTTTACTGGAGTCGTTCTGTCTGGCTATTTCCATAGCCTTGCTAACTAGCTAGCAGCCCCCACTACAGGGTCACGGCAGGGAGTCATCCTGTGTCCATTGTCCCCAAGCCACCTAATTTCCATATCACAGGACATGGCCATGGAGGTGTAAGTGGAACACTGAGAACAAGAAGGGAGGGGGCACTGCCAGGGAGTGATGAGGGATTATGACTGGAGTCATAATTCATCTTCATATCCCGGGATTTGCCTCACACAAACTGATAAAGCATCACCAAGTTCTGTTCCAAGATATGGACTCTAAAGCACTAAGAACTGTTGGATATGCACTCCGAGCCCAATATCTTCTAATTCTACGCCATATCTTGCAGATCCCCTGACCCTATATGAGGACTATAAGTTACGCCTGTGATGCTCCCACTCTTAGGACTGGAAAAATTGTGAGAGTACTTCAATTACTCGTGATTATTTGTAATGATAGTTGTTTCCAGAAAAGTGACCATGGATGTTTTGAGCAATAGTGAACTGTGGTTTACACATTCTGTGTAGACTTGTGAACAACTTTACCAATTTAACTAACATTTTGAGTCTAAGACATCCTGAAGGAATGAGGTCTGTCTCAAAAACTGCTGAAATTTGTGTACCAAACCTTCGAAGCAAAGGACGTTTGACTGATATGTGTTGTGTTGGGAGAACCACTGACATAATACACTGCATAATGCCTAAGGATTTATATCTAGTATGTGGTCACCAGGCCTATAAATGACTTCCCCGGGGCGCAGAGGGGATCGACACCTCTGCACGCCTTATGCCGCTACCTTCATATTTCCTCATGGTGTTCTAGATATAAGTGCTTTACCTAAACATTCCCTATATAACCGAGCTGCAGACAAATGTATCCGACAATTTGGTTCTCAGGTATCACTGGGTGGCTGATGGGCATTCTACAGATGGGAATGTTGATACTACTAGTGTATGTAGCTGCAAGAATTGGTATATTTGTTGTGACAACATTATGTAAAGAGACTCGTAAGATCAAACATCACAGGCCGTCAGTTAACACATCTGCAAAACATCAAAGTGCTCCCTTGGTAAACATATATGATGAAGTTTACAAACAAGATATCTATCGGTGAACGGGGTTGGCCCCTTCATGCTGTCACAGCATGGGGATATAGCTGATGGATAAATTGTCTGTAAATAATAAAAACGGAGGAATTGTTATGGTTAATATTTTATATTAAGTTTGATTATCATTTAAGCAATTTATATATCTATATATCTTTGATAATTTTGTACTTTTATATTAGCTTCATAAGTGTTATTCATAAAAGCAATAACACAGGGTGTACTCTTTGTTATAAGGATGCTTTTGTCTCAAATGTCTTTGTTAATGAAGGTCCAGAAAACTGGACAGAACTAGATTTTTAGGAATGCAGCAGGATCCATAATTTACGATTTTGTTATTTTCAACTTTCATTCCATTTTTGGTCATGTACTAAGCCGTCCCCTTTTCTTTTGTGGTGTTAATAAACTACTGTCTGGGCATCTGAGATTCAGACAAAGCCTGGTACACGGACATTAACTGTGTGTTCGTGTGTTTGTCTCCAATGCATCGCTATTAATTGGACCAACACTGGCAGATCTGGAGATCACTTTGTATCTCACCCTAAATTAGCTCTCCCAAGAAAGTGGTTTCCACGACAGTTTCTATATTCCTTCATTGATATTAGCAGCACGTATTAGCTTAGCAGTGTAGGGATAGTGAGGGTGAGCCGTCGGTGAGCGGGGGCGCCAATTTGCCTTATAGGGTGCCGACCTCCGCTGCGAGGTAGGAAGAGTTTAGGGCTATTGCCCCAATCCCTGCCCCCTTCTTTATTGGAATATTTAATTGTGTCCATAGTTACTCACAGGGGTATATGTTTGGAATTTTAATGATTATAACATAAAAATGTAACGATCCACAAGATAATAGTGAACGCTGGCAAATCATAACAAATGTTCGTTTTCCTCTTTCTTAATAATTAGATCTTTATATAAGATATTTTTGGTTTAGCACCTAGAACGTGATTATATTTCTCATAGATACTTCAGATACAGTGTGATATCCTGACCAGTGATGTACGAGCCTTATACAACTGCCTATATAGTGTGTTAAACATGTGCATCCTCCAATTCCAGATCCTAAATCTGTGTCAGGAGCACGTGGTGTCAAGCCATGAGACTGGGAGATCCTAAAAAGACAAGTCAGAATGAGCCATGAGTCAGAATCAGATGGGCCAGCTTTTCCCAACCACAGCAACTTCCATGAAGCTTGAGGGAAAACCCATCTGGAGACAAAAGCCGCTGTAAAGAGTGCATCGTACCAGAAGAATGAGGGTCACAACACACATAGTGCTGGATTATCTCACATAGAACCTGTCATGAAAATATAATAAGCAGATATGGTCTCTGGATCAGGGGTGATTCCCCCCTCCCTCCAGAGCCCTACCAAATTAACAGCTGGGAAATTATTTCCTTGTTAGGGGATGTAACATGTACCTTTCAATTAGCTTACAACACCTCTCCCCAGTTCTTCAAAGACCCACTGCGTAGCCAGAGACGCTCCGACTACAATCTGTATACACAGGGGCGGAGTACAAGTTTCTTGCAGGAATATAGCTTTGCTGATCAAAAGGCTAGGGCAGCCGTATTGTCTCCGTTGGGGAAGTATTAATATTGCAAGATACATATGTTCCCCAGATATGGCGGGCATACCGCTGATCTCGAAAATTCCATAACGCACATCTCACATATTTCAGCTTAATTGTAGGACATACGGAAGAGCCAGAAATTAGGATCTGCCCCACAGAACATACCGGATCCCCCTTGTGTGGTATCCACCTTCTGCTAAAATCATAATATAAAAAATGAGGGTAATATAGTCCACGTGGGATGCTCCCACACGGAGATATGAGGACCATGAGGATTCCATAGTGTTGGAAGAGGGGAAAACCCCCTCCCTTACATGATGTCAGCAGAGGTGGGGGCTGCGGGTGGGACAGAGGTTAATACAAGCCAGTGTCTTAGTATCCACTTTGTCAATGCCCAGAGGATATACATTCTGTGTATAGGATTGTCCACTTCCAAGGGGGTGCCTCTCCTCCTATATCTGAGCCATAATCCGTGACCAGGTGTAGTAATCTTTCATTTTTTTTTTCCCTTTTCTTTTATGTAACTGCATACTGTACTTGTATTGTTCCCTTTTGTAAATTCTTGTATATATTGCCTATTTTTGGATTAAATATATAAAATTTAATAGTTTCTTTCCTCATGCTTTATATACGAATCCAAAAACCCGAAGGGCCTTATGCTATCTGTAACGGGTGACCGGACTGCCTGTGAAGCAGAATTATTGTTGTGTAGAATTATTGGGGTGCTATCATTAAGGGTACTGAGGTAGATATATATGCCGTTAGCGGGAATAAGAAGGATTATGTTCAGGAAATTAAATCCCAACTCTCCAATACAGCGATATATGAGAAATTAAATGGTGATCCGGTTTTTGATATTTCAAAACAACTGCTTAATATTATTAATAGGTATTTAGAATTAAAAATAATTGATGAAAAAATGGCCAATTTCCTACATAAAAAACATCCTATTATACCTATCCTTTATACATTACCTAAAGTGCACAAATCACTGCAATGTCCACCTGGGAGGCCAATAGTCGCCCTTACTGATTCTATTTTAGCAGCCCCTGCTATTTTGTGTTAGAAAAAATATTGACCCCCACTAACCAAATCAGCTCCATTAATATTTGACGCCTGTTTTTGGAATTGTACAATAAAAAGAATCTACATTCATAAAGAAGAGTGCCGGTCTTTTTCTTCAATTTTGATTGTGGATGCCTTCCATAGACCTGAGCACTGTTCATCCCTGAGTGCCGCCCTGGAACTTTATTTCTTTGATACTGGCTTTCTCTGGAGTGCGAGCACCACTATTACCTTATGAGTTCTACTACATTGTCTTACAGCGCGGAATAGGCAAGTAATATTCTTGCGAATGTCACAATTCCCACGGACTTTCTGAAAATTCCCACTGCTGAGTGGAAAGGAAGAGACTGGGAAAAGGAGGTGAAACGTCTTACTTCCTATGAGTTACATGCAGCAACCTTAGCTCAATACCACAAAGGGGATAGAATTCCTCGTGGCTTGAGGGTTAATTTGAGACCTACATTTTTCTGTGACAAGGTTGAATATTGCACACAGTTTGCTAATATACTAAATAAATGTTCTATGGACTTGATGATCCTCACTATACAGCATCTTCAGTCAGCAATTACTGAAATAAAAGATAAAATTGCATCTATTGAGATTCAACTAAAGGATTCATTAAATTCAGAGTAATTGAATCTGCTTAAAAATAGGATCAACAAAACTGAGAAAGAATTAAAAAAAGACATTGAACAGAAGAAACGTGTTAAATTTATAAGAGACACTGAGGATTATTTAAATAATCGAGTTTATAGATGGCAAGATTCCTCTGGGACTGTCAAACCCTTTTTCAATCGGGGTTTCCGTCGGACGGGACCTCCGTCCTCCGGATCTGGCAGCGATTCCAATGCTTCCTCAAGGGGTTCTTTTTTATTAAGGAAGCAAAGAACCAGAGTGGAGCTATTAGGCAAGGAGGACGCCGTCATCGGCGGAGCCATGGATCCAATACGGACAAGGTCCCAGACTCGAGGGAATCATTAGTCCTCAACATCTCATCTAAAAATCTGACACCTATCCAGCTACAAGTACTTTCAAAAGAATTATCATTTTGCCCCACTACGGACTTTGACTTCTTCGGTTTGGACATTGATTTAAAAACATTTTTTCGTCTATTGAGACTGCGTGTGCATTTTGCAGGGACTGAAAAATCTGAAACGGTTACTACCCCAGGTAATGGTGATAATGTTTTATGTTTGAATGACTTGGGATTAAGGATTAAGAGTAATATGAATCCACCTAAAACGCACCATCCTGTTGAGACGTATGTTAATTTAGTGGAGAGGGATATACAATCATTGACTAAAACTTTTAAGGCTAGACAAATTCATTTTTATAACAATATGAGTCGGGATGAAAGAAATGCCTTAAAATCCCTTATGGATGATCCCTCCCTTATAATAAAACCTGCAGACAAAGGGGGTAGTGTCGTAATTATGGATGAGAAGGATTATGTTCAGGAAATTAAATCCCAACTCTCCAATACAGCGGTATATGAGAAATTAAATTGTGATCCGGTTTTTGATATTTAACAAAAAACTGCTTAATATTATTAATAGGTATTTAGAATTAAAAATAATTGATGAAAAAATGGCCAATTTCCTACATAAAAAACATCCGATTACACCTATCCTTTATACATTACCTAAAGTGCACAAATCACTGCAATGTCCACCTGGGAGGCCAATAGTCGCCCTTACTGATTCTATTTTAGCAGCCCCCGCTATTGTGTTAGAAATAATATTGACCCCACTAACCAAATCAGCTCCATTAATATTTGACGCCTGTACATGGAATTGTACAATAAAAAGAATCTACATTCATAAAGAAGAGTGCCGGTCTTTTTCTTCAATTTTGGAAGTACAGCATGTCATGCGTCAAGAGATCGACGAGATACTGACACTGGGGGTGATCCAGAGGTCCAAGAGTGCGTGGGCCTCCCCGGTAGTCCTAGTGCCAAAGCAGGACTGGACCACCCGGTTCTGCGTGGACTACAGGGGGCTGAACGCCATAACAGTCACCAATGCGCACCCCATGCCGTGCATCGATGACCTGCTTGACCGCTAGCCGGATCGAGGTACCTGTCCATCATGGACTTGAGTCGGAGATACTGGCAGATTCCCCTGAGCCCCGAGGCTCAGGAGAGATCAGCCTTTATCACCCCCTTTGGGCTGTATGAGTCCACAGTCATGCCCTTCGGCATGAAAAATGCTCCTGCTACTTTCCAGCGGATGGTCAATCACTTGCTTGAGAGACTGGAGGGGTACGACTTGCTTGAGGGACTGGAGGGGTACGCCGTGGCGTACCTGGATGACATTGCCGTCTTCAATCCAACCTGGGAGGATCACCTCGGGCATCTACGACAGGTGCTCGGGCGCATCCATCAAGCAGGCTTGACCATCAAGCCAGGGGAGTGCCAGCTGGGCATGAGCGAGGTCCACTATCTGGGGCACTGGGTAGGCGGGGGCACTCTCAAGCCAGAGCCTGAGAAAATGGACGCCATTGCGTCCTGGCCCACCCCCAGGACCAAGAAGCAGGTGATGTCCTTCTTGGGTACTGCAGGGTACTCTAGGCAGTTCATACCAAACTATAGTAGCCTTGCAAAGCCCCTACAGACCTCACCAGAAAGAGGCCAACCCATGCAGTCGATTGGACAAACAACTGCGAGGTGGCCTTTCGAGGGTTAAAGACCACTCTCACCAGCGCCCCTGTACTCCAAGCGGTCGACTTCACGCAGCCATGTTTGGTGCAGACCGATGCCAGCGAGTTTGGCCTCGGTGCTGTGCTCAGCCAGGTCGATCCGGGAGGCCAGGAGCATCCCATGTTTTACCTAAGCCGGAAGCTCCTGCCGAGGAAAGTGGCCTACTCCACTATGGAGAAGGAATGCCTGGCAATCGTGTGGGCCCTGCAGCGTCTGGAGCCCTACTTGTATGGGCGCTCCTTCACTGTGGTAACAGACCACAACCCCCTCAGCTGGCTACACACCGTGTCCGGGACCAACGTGAGGTTGCTGCGTTGGAGCCTCGCGCTCCAGCAGTACGACTTGGCCGTTTCTTCACAAGAAAGGCAGCGAGCATGGCAACGCTGACGGGTTATCCTAGCGAGGGGAGACTGCGGAGCTGCGCCTGGATGAGTACCAAGAGGTCCTGCCTCCATAGCGCAGTCAAGAAGGGGGAGGTGTCATGAAAATATAATAAGCAGATATATTTTCATGATCTCTGGATCAGGGGTGATTTTCCCCCCTCCCTCCAGAGCCCTACCAAATTAACAGCCAGGAAACGATTTCCTTGTTAGGGGATGTAACAGGTATCTTTCAATTAGCTTACAACACCTCTCCTCAGTTCTTCAAAGACCCCTGCGTAGCCAGAGACGCTCTGACTACAATCTGTATACACCGGGGCAGAGTACAAGTTTCCTGCAGGAATATAGCTTTGCTGATCAAAAGGCTAGGGCAGCCGTATTGTCTCCATTGGGGAAGTATTAATATTGCGAGATACATATGCCCCCCAGATATGGCGGGCATACCGCTGATCTCGAAATTCCATAACGCACATCTCACATATTTCAGCTTAATTGTAGGACATAAGGAAGAGCCATAAATTAATATCTGCCCCCCAGAACATACCGAATCCCACTTGTGTGGTATCCACCTTCTGCTAAAATCATAATATAAAAAATGAGGGTAATATCGTCCACGTGGGATGCTCCCACACGAAGATATGAGGACCATGAGGATTCCATAGTGTTGGAAGAGGGGAAAACCCCCTCCCTTACATGATGTCAGCAGAGGTGGGGGCTGCGGGTGGGACAGAGGTTAATAAAAGCCAATGTCTTAGTACCCACTATGTCAATGCCCAGAGGATATACATTCTGTGTATAGGATTGTCCATTTCCCAGGAGGTGCCTCTCCTCCTATTTCTGAGCCATAATCCGTGACCAGGTGTAGTAATATCTTTATTTTTTTTTTCCCTTTTTCTTTTATGTAACTGCACACTGTACTTGTACTGTTCCCTTTTTGTAAATTCTTGTATATTTTTTATAAACCCTGCCTATTTTCAGAATATATAAAATTTAATAGTTTCTTTCCTCATGCTTTATATACGAATCCAAAAACCCGAAGGGCCTTATGCTATCTGTAACGGGTGACCGGAGTGCCTGTGAAACGTCCGGTGGTGGCAGCAGAATTATTGTTGTGTAGAATTAATGGGGTGCTATTATTAAGGGTACCGAGGTATATATATATTCCATTAGCGGGAATTGTTGATATATACATTTACCCTTGCTGTGAGACCTCCAATATTTGGCATTATTAGCTCAGCAGCCTCATTTACTTATTGTCCGGCAGTTCCGAAATTGACCTGACACTAAGGGGGCGCTAGAGAGTAGTCGTGTTCTTAAATCAGTGAACCGCAGGTGGGATTCTGGTGTGACCCCCCCCCCCCGGCTGTTCGTGACAGAACCTTATGGAGAATTTCTAGATTGGGGATGATACATGGGAAATAACCAAGATAAGGGAACAATGGGTACAGGAACATTACATAAATGAGGGTTCATAGTGGGAAAAACATTATCTGACCTGAACTAACCAATTAGTTTAAGGGTTTAAGTCATTTTGTAAGGGTAACATACACCTGTAGGTAACTGGTATTGTCTTATTTGTTGGTATTTGAAGCCGTAAAAGTGCTACTCTTTTACTGAAGGCAATTGGATACATGTGTAAGGGAAATTTTGTTAAAGGCCTCCTGGTGGTAGATTATGGACCTGAGACAATAAGAGATCCATTAATGTTGTGATACAATAAGGTGTATTCAGGTAGAAAAGTCTCGAGGACACGGACAAGTTGACTGAGAATCAGTCTTCCAGAAACAGTAATGCTAAAAGCTGCAGCACAACGGTAAGAAGCTTATTCTTACAATTGCCTTACTCTTTCTAATCGATTAATCTAAAACTCTGGGTGAGCTCTTCGGCATTAAATAGTCTGTTCTAAGGACTGGGACATTACTTATGCCTCTGAACTGTGTGCGCGGGTTGTGATCAGTGTGTAAGTTTGAACAGTTATTATTGTTTGTTGTGTCTTTCCCTGTGTATAGAAGATGATCTGTATGGAAGATGACCGAGAAAGGAGTAGAAACGTCAGTTCCCACTTTTCCTAGCTTAGGAGGTTAGTTATTTTGTAGATATAGAACAGCTAGGCCCCTTCAGTCATTCACAGTCCCCAGCTAGGCAGTCAGAGTAGGGCGAGTACATCAGGCTCCAATCGAAGTTTGTTCCCCTGGGGGCAAAGGCTTAGCATTGCTCGTATAGCGGGCAGCAAAAAGAAAAGAGTTGCAGCCAGGTATTGGAGACTGATGGGTTAGGAGTAGGGTTAGAAGGTTAATAAAATACTTAGGGGGGGACTGTTGAGGAGAGTCTTTCCATTAAATACTTAATTAACCTCTTGACAAGGGATTGTGGGAAATATGTCGATTTACCTTACATAATTCAGGTTTCAGATCATACACATGACACAGATTTAAAGATGGCTGCCATTTCCTGTTTTCCACACCTTGCCTGGAATACAAGGCATGTCCAGATGTAAGAAGACCACCATATAAGGAAAAGACCCTCCGGCCAAGCTAGAGTACCAAGCCACATATCAGGTGACACCATGGATTCATCCACTGAAGTCAGACCCACCCATCAGCAGCAACACGGATTTCCCCATTGGCTAGCCCATGAACTAAATGGGCATATCTGAACTTGTGTATGCCCCTAGCCTATAACAGAGGCCGCATGCTCTTCCCTGCCTTGATTGGTGCCATCTTTACTGTGATCAAGAAGAGATTTCACATCCGACTGTGTCTGACGTGATTTTCCTTACGCATGCACTTGGTCCACACCAATTGGGCCAGGCAGTAGGCAACTAGTGATCTCTGGTTAAGAGTTCACCCTAACATATGTGGGATTAATCACTCCTGTCCCGGCCATCTCCTGGGTGGAGGGAGGGGGGCCAGAAGACCAGGGTTGTTCAGGAACTAGGTTATGGAAGGCGGCCCAAACATTGCCACCTTCAGATGTATCTTTGGAATCAGGGTCAGCGAGGGTTCCCCTAGCCTGAGGGTCAGTTTAGGCTTTTCTGTTCCTAGAGATCTCTTCTTACCTTGTGACAGGCCTGGTGAGAGTTTATCTTCAATAAGGTGAAGAAATGCTGAATCTAAGAGTCATTGAGGAATCCAAGAGTGGCTGGCCCTTGTGCCAAAACTGAATGGAGAATGGAGATTCTGTAATGATTATCGGAAACTGAACAAAGTCTCCAAGTTTGATGTATATCCAATGCCTTGAGTGGACGAGCTGATCGAGAAGCTTGGGGTGGCACGGTATATAACCACATTGGACCTAACAAAGGGATATTGGCAAATCCCCGTTTTACAAAACGCCAAGGAGAAGATTGGCTTCTCTACACCTAATGGATGTTTTCAATAAACCAGGGTGCCGTTTGGACTGCAGTTAGCTTTGTCCACCTTTCAGAGGCCCATGGACCAGATCCTGGCACCCCATAAGAATTATGTAGTGGCATACCTGGACAATATCATAATATTCAGGGTGGATTGGGACGTCATCTGGGAAAGGTCCAGGTGGTCGTCAATGCTCTGAGGAAGGTGGGGGTTTTGTGTAAATCACTTAAAGATCAATTAATCAAACCTCTAAAATGAAATACTTTATTAATCACAGTTAAAACCAAATGTTAAAAACTATGTAGTAAGATAACTACCATATTTATAAACCAGACAAATGTCAAGTGAAATAAGTGCACAAGGGCTGATGGTTAAGTAAAGGGATAGTAAGGTATCTAACTGTGCAGACCAACCTGTATATTTCAAGTTATATTTATGGATAATAGGCAAGAAAGGACTGAATAGGGGACTAAATACTCCATTCCTTTCTCCTACCTGTCAGTGGAGGTGCACCATAATTTTTTAGGTGCCCCCCGCTCTACGTCAGCTGCCCCTAGTCTATCCCTATTTAGAAAAACAAAAAGCCAGCACTAAATGTGCACTTCAGCACTAAAATTCCAAACTGTACTTATTATAAAAATTTTTGAGATTTTTGGCAAAAAATTGCAATTTCTTGAGCTGAAATAGTGCTGGCTTTTTGTTTTTCTTCATTGAATTGGTCGGTGGCTGACCCCCACCATGCTATGCACCCCAATTTGGGATGTATTCCATCTGTCTAGATTTTGGCGGTTGGTGACTGTTCACATTGTCATCAGGCCTTGTCCACAGGCTATTTACTTCATGCAGCATTTGCTTGGACCTGTCCCGCCCACAGCCATGACTCAGTCATGGGTACGGGATTGAAATAGACCAGGTGAGTGCTGCTAAGAGCAGTTCTACTATTCATATGTGAGGCCTTATGGCACATTTTATAAAAATATTTTAGTGTAGGACTGCCTCAAATGAGATTTGCCGTGACGTGGCGAGGCAGCTCAAGAAATTGCAATTTTTTGCCAAAAATCTCAACATTGTTTATAATAAGTACAGTTTGGAATTTTTAGTGCTGAAGTGCACATTTAGTGCTGGCTTTTTGTTTTTCTATCCCTATTTAGCCTACTGTTGCCACAAAGTGGCACCCATCACCAGAAAAAGTGCAGAAATGTGCCAAAAACCAATCTAGGGTATGTTATCTCCTCGGACTAACTGAGATGTTAGTGAACCCACTGGTCCACAACACACTGGAAACCCAGAGAGGCTTGACCACAAACCTCAGCCTGGTCTCTAGAGCTTCTGATGGTTGAGGTGTTGCGCTGCAGATATTGGTTCGGGTGCCACTCGGAAAGACTAGTTGTTGTGAATGTTAGTTATGTTTTGGCTGCTGGGAGGCTCCCTCTGGTGGCCAGGAATGGTTTGGACTTGGACCAGGTGTGTTGTGCAGTGGGTGTTTCCTTTGCTAACTCTCTGCTTATTTAAGTCCTGGTCTGATTGCAGGCTGTTGCTGGATGTCAGTTGTTCTTTGTATCTCCAGCCTGCTTAATCCTGCTTTACACCACATCTACTCCAGATAAGTGCTTGCTCTTTATTTATTGTCTGGTTCTTTTGTTTATCTGGGTTTGTCATTTGCTGTGGTTGGTTTCAGTTTATTTGCTTGCAGGGATTTTTCCCCTCAGTGGATTGTTGAGGAACTCCCTGCAGTTCTGTGTGGAGTATAGCTCCTTTGAGTCCATGTGTTTGTGGCTTGTTGAATTTGCTATGATTCTTGTTTTCTGTTCATTGGTATGACAAGGGCACCTGGTATAGGACGGAGTTCAGATCGAGCGATCTGAGGGCCTTTTTGTACTATCAGGAAGTTGGTATTTTGTAGGGTTTTTCTCTGGTCACCATCAGTCCCCTTTCCTGTCCTTTCCTATTTTAGTCAGCGGGGGCCTCACCTTTTGCTAATCCTGTCATCTACCTGTGTATTGTACAGGAGCGACAGTCTCTGGTATAGGGTTACGACAGCAGCTGGTGTAGAGATTCCGTCCAAGATCAATGGATGGTAGCAACTGGTGATGATACTTCAAGGTAGCAAATATCATGATAGACAACCGGTGTGGTGGCTTGTAGCATAAGCAGCAGGTAGGAATACAGCAGCAGCACTCTGTACTGCAAACAGATATCAGCAACTAAACTAGTACTATGTATAAATGGTAGCAGTACTGTGCAAGTGAACCTTACTACAGCAATGACTCTAAGTCTAACTCGTTGCCCAGGCAACTGTCAATGGGCAGAGTTGCTTTAAATACCTGCAGCCTCCCAGCTGACCTGGGAGGCACATCTGGGTTAGGAGGACTCTGGCCTGTAAGAAAGGGGGCGAGGTCATGGGCACGACGCCTGGAGCCTGTCAGGAGTAGAAACACTCCGTGAGGCTGCAGCATGGGACGAGGATGGGACTATTGCGGCAGGACGCCTGGGCAGGTGAGGGAACAGAGTGCTCGCTGGGGGAGGGGGACAGGAGAATGCAAAGACGCTGACATAGGCGTTGCAGGGTAATTACTAAGTAGTCAGTAAATAAGTTCCACAAAAAATCTTAATCAAATAGATAGCAGCAAATCATCCATTGAATAAAATCAGAGCAGATATAGATCCGCTGGGAGCCCAAAAGAGCTCTAAATTTTCAATAAGAGAAACAAACTATATTAATTACTCCTAGAGAATATGCAAGAGGCCAAAAAATATTAATAGGTAAATCCCAGCCAGAGGTATAACTTATCCACTGGGATCATGCAAAGAAACATCCCGACGCGTTTCCCCCACTTTTCGTTCATCAGGGGTTCAATGGACTTATGGTAGGTCCATATGAATTAAGGCCATCTTATTGAGTGCTTTTAGATACAAATGGGCAAAGACATGTCTCTCCCATTCTCCACTAGACCGGTGGGGGGTACGCCCCTTTACGTCTGAGGTGCCCCCGTCTTCATACTATGGGAAGATAGGCTATATCTGGGGACTGTCTAAATGGGCCACTGTCTTTGCCCATTTGTATCTAAGAGCACTCAATAAGATGGCCTTAATTCATAGTGGTACTGATGAAAACTTTCTTATTCCAGGACACATTCTATGTCCAAACACAAGGAACCACTATGGGATCTAATGTGGCATGTGGTATGCAAACACTTATATGTCATATTTTGAGGAACATTTCATTTACCCCAGGACCAATTTCAGAGACATTGTCTTTGTTAGAAACATTTTATTGATAATGTTTTTTTTATTTGGGGAGCCCAATGGATTCACTATTGAATTTTCATCAATATCTGAATGGAGTATGGTCAGAGCTTCAATTTGCCCTTAAAATTGAGTTTTTTGGATACTACAGTATCAAAAGATTCTGAGGGCCAGATACATACAGATTTGTCTAAGCCCACTAACAGAAACAACTTACTTCAGCTAGATGGAACCTTGAATGTCTATACACCTGAAAGGGGGCATTTGCGGGAACATTTTCTGTCACGATGTAAAAATGTAAAGTGTGCCTTATGTCCTATTTTTTGGTGTGTTGAATGTATCTTACAAAGGTCCATTTGATCTTAAGAACTGTTACGTGTATTGTTAAAGGATTACATTTATAAATAAAAGAATTTAAAAAAAAAAAAGAAACAACTTCTTTTTAGCAGTTGCCATCCCATGGCAACCAAACGATCTGTTCCCAAGTCACAGTTCTCGAGGGTAGACAGAACTGTAAGCCAGCCAGAATTGAAACAAAAATATCGAAGGAGACGTAACTTAAATTTAAAGCAAGCGGGTATCCCAAGGAAATTTGAGGCATGACATCGACAGGACTTTTACATGTACCAGATTGGATAATCAAAATCGCTTTGGCTTTGTCCATACATTTCACCCTTATGCATACAAAATGCACAAATTTATTATGAGTCACTGGCATATCCTCAACAAGGGTTATCCAAATATTCCAGAATTTGGTAAACAATTTTTACCTTGTTTCCGGCAGCCCCCAAATTTGGGTACCAAACTACTGAGAGCGGACTTGGGCACAGCTTCCTCAAGGAAAACACAAACATCTTTACTGACACAAAAAATGGGCACTGTCTAAATTGCCCACAATGTAATAATGTATTGAAAGGAGATAAGGTCTTACATCCTCATAGTGGCCATGGTTATCCGATCAAAGATTACTTTACTTGCGATACCTCGTTCGTAATTTATGTCATCGTGTTCCTATGGACTGATATATGTTGGGGAAATGACTCAGCCAGTCAAGGATCGAGTATCACACCATAAATCTCTACTATTCGATGTGAAAAATTGGCACTACTTTTACCTTCTCACTTTCACAAAGCTGGTCATAATCTTAATTAACTACGGTTTCAAGTTTTGGAACAATTTCTATCCCACAGACGGGAGGGGACAGGATAAAACTTCTCAAAAAAAGGTAACATTACTGTATATTCAATCTCCAGACATTGGAACCCAGGGGTTTAAATAGGGATTTCGACACTTCTCGCTACATGTGAATTGTCAATAATGTATAACCATAACTAGTTGTTTTTTTCTGTTGTATACAATTGTAGCAAAAATCCTGATTGTCAAATCGGGGGAGTATTGAGAATAATAGGTATTCCTTCAACCTCTTCCCTGTCTATACCTTCCCCTTATTCCCCCTATTTCACCTTGTTTAATTGTGTTATTCCTTTTCCGTCCCCCCCCTCCTTTATTACTTCCTTCTTTTTACCCTTCCCATCTCATTTTTTTTCAAACCTCCTTTGATCCTCTTCTTCTTTTCTCCTTCGTCCCCTTATAAATCCATGCTTCTCATTTCTTAGTCCTATCTAAAGTACATCCAGGAACTATGTACCTGTCCCTCTCACTTTTCCCAATACCCTCCTTCCTTTGTCTCTATTCCTTTTTGTCCTTTCCTTTTTTTCTTTTCCTCCTTTGTCCTGCCCCTTGTTCAATCTTGTTTTCCCTCTTCACCTTCCCTCATATTGATCCATATTCCTAACTTTCCTCTACCAATTCCTATCCATAGTGTTTACAGTAATTTATGTGTGCCCTTTTTTTGCTCTCCTAACTTCATGTTGATTATATACAAGTCTTTTTTGGTCCATTAACATACCTCCTGTATGCATATCTATATAAGATTTCATTTAATTCCATGTTATTATCCACTAACATTTATTATAGACTTCCTATTAGACCTGTGCACATCACCCCCTTATAACTGCATGTCCATGTCCGGCCATTTTTGGACATATCTAGTCCACACACTTATAGTAGCATTAGCCACATATCTGAAGAACTGGCACATGCGTACTTCTGCCATCCATGTGTTCCATTACATTACCAATTAATTGCGTTACTTCTGGATCCAGACACGCAGGTCCTTTTTTCACCACACCCTATATTCTAAGTGTGTATGCTTACACACTAGATTCAGGACCTTCGCCTATTACATCACTTCCGGTCATGTGATCCTAGGACGCAGGTCCTTTTTTTCACCAAACCCTGTATTCTAAGCGTATAAGCTCACACACTAGATGCAGAACCTTCGCCTATCGCGTCATTTCTGGTCATGTGGTTGGATGACGCGGGCCCATTTTTCGTCATTTACTGTATTTAAAGTGGGCTTGTTTTCACGCTGGATGCAGGAACTTTGCATATTGCATTACCCACCAGCATCAGAGCTCATTTCAATTATACCACAGCGGTGGAATACTCCACGAACTCTTTTTCCACGTGCAGTTATTTACACAGGCTAATCGGTGAGTCTATCATCTTATATTACACATATTATTAGTGCTTTACTACATTCTACATTTCTTTAGTTGCCAGGACTTACATATTTCCTTATGTTACAGATTTACACCTAACTGCATCAGGGCTGTCGTAATTTGATATGCCACCACCTATACCTTATGTTGCTGAACTATTTATATCTCTTTATAGGCACATGATGTTTTATGATAATCTGTATATTTGGAGACCATTTAATATATGCTTAAAAAGCCATTCCTCTTCTGTTATATTTAAAGCATTTCTGATAGCTATGTCTTTATATGACATTACTACATAAGACTGATTTTTTTATTACCAAAGTTGTAGAAATTTATGATATCTGCTGTTTTTTTCTTTTCAAATATAATCGTTAACAATTTTCATGCATCTTTGCAATCCTATTGTATCATACATTTTATTATGTTCATATACAGTAAGTCCTTGTATATGATTTTGTATATTGTCATATACATATTATTTTGTGCATTTATGTCTTTGTATATGATTTTGTATATATTTTTTTAAAAATTGTACGATTTTTGTTCAGTTTTTTTTAGTGTGCATCTGATGAAAGTCATTTAGACTGAAACGTTATATTTGTCACACAATTGCCTTTTCAAAATCTTTTTAAAAAATTTCACTTTCCTTTGAGTGCCGGATTTATATTTTGTGACTTTATGGGGTTGGACCCAATTCGTGCATCAAGTTATATGATTTGGAGTGCTGCACTTTCTTATTAAAACAAAAGTTTAACAAATATGGAACTGTAACCATATCACAGAGACGTCCACGTTGACCAAGTGAGTAAACACCTATGCAGAAGCTTCTTCTGATGAAAAGGGTTGAAGAAAATTGACATGCAAGTTTACAGCAGTTAGCTGAAGAAGTACAAGGCCAAAGTAGAGTAGTGTTTTCCATGACACAATATGGTGTACACTGCAGAGGAATGGCATGTATTGGATGTATGGGTGTCATCCTCCACCTAAGGCTACATGCGCATGCTGCTTTTTTTCCTGCTTTTTTCCTGCTTTTTTGCTGCTTTTTTGGCTGCAGTTTTGTCAGCTGAACTTTCTGACATCTGACTTCCCAGCAAAGTCTATGAGAAGTCAGATTTGTCATGCGCACATTGCAGTTTATTTGTCAGCGTTTTTTTTGTCAAAAGTTTGTGACAAAAAAAATGCAGCATGTTCATTCTTCCTGCGTTTTTGTCAACATTTGTCACCCATTGAAATCAATGAGGGCATCAAAAACGCAGGGAAAATGCATGCTAATCACAAGTGGTGCATTTTACCTGCCTTTTACCTGCGTTTTTGCTAGCAAAAACGCAGGTGATTTGTCAGGAAGTGAGGTCAGGCAAGTGGTCCCGTCCCCTCCCGTCCTCCACGTGTTCCCCGAAGTACCGCTGTCCCCAGGGGAGATGATGTGGAGGACGGGGACTATCAGCAGCGGCAGCGAGAGGGGGATGGACATTGGCAGCTGAAAACATTGATTTTTCCCTCTCGCTGCCGCCGCTGATAGTCCCGTCCTCCACGTGTTCCCCGAAGTACCACTGTCCCCAGCGTGCACACACAGGGGAGATTATGTGGAGGACGGGACTATCAGCGGCGGCGGCCGCAGCGAGAGGGAAAAATCAATGTTTTCAGCTGCCAACGTCCATCCCCCCTCTCGCTGCCGCCGCCGCTGATAGTCCCGTCCTCCACGTGTTCCCTGAAGTACCGCTGTCCCCAGCGTGCACGCACAGGGGAGATGATGGACCCCTCTCACTGCCACCGCCGCTGAAAGTCCCGGGCTCCACGCTCCTGCCGGCTCCACGCTCCTGCCGGCTCCACGCTCCTGCCGGCTCCACGCTCCTGCCGGCTCCACGCTCCTGCCGGCTCCACGCTGTAGCGCGATCAGCTGAGCTGTCACTGAGGTTACTCGCGGCCACCGCTGGATTCAGCGGTGGCCGCGGGTAACCTCGGTGACAACTCAGCTGATCGCGCGGCTGCATGGAGGTGACCGGAGCGGCTGTGTCTGCTGCTTCTCCGGTCACCTCCATGCAGCAGTGCTGGATGCGACGCTGGAGCATGCTGGATTACGCCGGACATGGAGGGCTTTGTCGGGGTTAATAAATTGGTAATGAGGGAATGTGTTTGTGTTTTTTATTTCTAATAAAGGATTTTTCGGGTGTGTGTGTTTATTTACTGTAATTTATAGATTAATCATGGAGGGTGTTTCATAGACGCCTGACATGATTAATCTAGGACTTATTGGCAGCTATGGGCTGCCAATAACTCCTTATTACCCCGATTTGCCAACGCACCAGGGTAAATCGGGAAGAGCCGGGTACAGTCCCAGAACTGTCGCATCTAATGTATGCGGCAATTCTGGGCGGCTGTTGGCTGATATTGTTAGGGTGGGGGGCTCTCCATAATGTGGAGCTCCCCATCCTGAGAATACCAGCCTTCAGCCGTATGGCTGGCATTAAAATTGGGGGGGACCGCACGCCGTTTTTTTTAATTATTTATTTCTAATTTTTTTTTTTAAATAAAAAACACAAACACATTCCCTCATTACCAATTTATTAACCCCGACAAAGCCCTCCATGTCCGGCGTAATCCAGCATGCTCCAGCGTCGCTTCCAGCAGTGCTGCATGGAGGTGACCGGAGTAGCAGACACCGCCGCTCCGGTCACCTCCATGCAGCTAATGAAGACAGCCGCGCGATCAGCTGAGCTGTCACCGAGGTTACCCGCGGCCACCGCCGAATCCAGCGGTGGCCGCGAGTAACCTCTGACAGCTCAGCTGATCGCGCTACAGCGTGGAGCCGGCGGCAGGAGCGTGGAGCCGGCGGCAGGAGCCTGGAGCCGGCGGCAGGAGCCTGGAGCCGGCGGCAGGAGCGTGGAGCCGGCGGCAGGAGCGTGGAGCTCGGGACTTTCAGCGGCGGTGGCGGTGAGAGGGGTCCATCATCTCCCCTGTGTGGGGACCGCGGTATTTCGGGGAACACGGGGAGGACGGGACTATCAGCGGCGGCAGCAGAGAGAGGGGGATGGACGTTGGCAGCGGAAAACATTGATTTTTCCCTCTCGCTGCCGCCGCCGCTGATAGTCCCGTCCTCCACATCATCTCCCCTGTGCGTGCACGCTGGGGACAGTGGTACTTCGGGGAACACGTGGAGGACGGGACTACCAGCGGCGGCGGCAGCAGCAAGAGGGAAAAATCAATGTTTTCAGCTGCCAATGTCCATCCCCCTCTCGCTGCCGCTGCTGATAGTCCCGTCCTCCACATCATCTCCCCTGGGGACAGCGGTACTTCGGGGAACACGTGGAGGACGGGACGGGACCACTTGCCTGACCTCACTTCCTGACAAATCACCTGCGTTTTTGCTAGCAAAAACGCAGGTAAAAGGCAGGTAAAATGCACCACTTTTGATTAGCATGCATTTTTCCTGCGTTTTTGATGCCCTCATTGATTTCAATGGGTGACAAATGTTGACAAAAACGCAGGAAGAATGAACATGGTGCATTTTTTTTGTCACAAACTTTTGACAAAAAAAACGCTGACAAATAAACTGCAGTGTGCGCATGACAAATCTGACTTCTCATAGACTTTGCTGGGAAGTCAGATGTCAGAAAGTTCTGCTGACAAAACTGCAGCCAAAAAAGCAGCAAAAAAGCAGGAAAAAAAGCAGCGTGCGCATGTAGCCTAAGGCTACATGCGCACGCTGCTTTATTTCCTGCTTTTTTGCTGCTTTTTTGGCTGCAGTTTTGTCAGCAGAACTTTCTGACATCTGACTTCCCAGCCTTAAAGCCCATGCACAAAAAAAGTGTAACTTCAATTTGCCAGGCTCCATGCTGAAAGATATGAAGACTACTAGGACTTTATACTCTGGAGCAGGGGTAGGCAATGATATAACCCCGTATCTACAGTATTAGTCTCCCACATAGCCTAGCTATATCAAAGATGATCCCACACCTCCTATATACAGTATGAGCCCCCCACATAGCCCCTTATATACAGTATGAGCCCCCACATATCCTTTCTATATACAGTGTGAGGCCCCACATAGTTCCTTATATACAGAATGAACCCCACACAACTCCTTATATACTGTATGAGCCCCCACACAGACCCCCTTTATCTCTATATAGTATGAGCTCCCATATAGCCTCTCTATATACAGTATGTGTCCCTCACATAGCCCCTCTGTTTAAAGAGTGAGTTTTCACATAGCCTTATTCTATACAGTATAAGTCTCCAGACAGCCTCCTGAATACAGTATGAGCCCCCACATAACCCTCTACATACAGTATGAGCCCCCACATAGTCTCCTAAATGCATCATGAGTCCATACATAGCCTTCTATATACATTTTTGTCACACTGTCGGCGCTCCCAGATCAGGGGCGCTGATGCTCAAGCGCCCCTCCCCTGCTGTTGCATCCTCCGCACGGTCCCGTGGCCGCCGAGTTTCTTGTGTTGTTCCGCCGGTGCCTTCCATCCCCGTGTGTCGGGAGCGCCGACGTCCTTCTCCTGCTCCCTCCTTATCCACGCTGTCTTTCTCGTCCTCTGGTTTCCAAGGCCCACTCATGCGTTGCAGGAGTCTCGGGAGTCCATTTAGGGAGCGGCTAAGCTGTTCTCCCTTTTCTTTAGGGAGCGGCCACCCACAGTGAGACACAGTGTATATAAGGCATCCTCCTCCATTGGTAGGTTTCCATTAAACATGTCCCAGTAGCTAATCTGTCTGTGCTAGTTGTCAGGTACCTGTGTTCTTACCCGCACTCTGTGTTGTCCAGTGACCTTGTTCTGTTTCTGCCTAGTACTATCAGTGAACCCACCTGTGTTCATCCTGTGTTCTCTAGACCTTGCAAGCATCCGCCCACCTGCCTGTGTCTAACGGAACTAGTCGGCACCAGTCTGCACCATCTTCTGCCTCATCTGCTCTGACTCCTTGTCTATGTCCTGTGACACCAGCTGCCGAAGTACTAGGGTCCCCCGGGACTGCCTCCTGCCGGCTACCTATCCGCGTGTGTACCTATTTCCACCTCCTGTGGTTGTAGTGAAGACTCTGTCAGATCAGGTCCGCTTCTCCTGTTCAGTGAATGGTATCTTGGACCAGTGGACCCATTTCCTTCTCGTCGATTTTACCGGGCTGTTAAGAGTGTCTCTCGCGGTTGAGGGATGCGTGATGGTCCTGTGATCTGAGCTTCACTCATTATTGGGTGGCTCAGCATATTAAATGTATTTGCTTTCTGTTGGCACTTCATAAGTTAAATGTCAGTTTTTCCTGCTAGCGGCTCCTTGCTGCTTATGTACCTTACCTTATGTACAGACGGTGTTTTACCCCTCCCATCTCCTTTAAGTAACTTCTCCATCCTGCAGCTTCTGCCGGAAATAAAATCTTCTCTTCCTCACCACCTAGATGACTGCACGTCTCTAGGAGCTGCTAGATTTCTGCTGCTTTTCAAGTTGTTGGGGTCGTGCTGTTGCAGCTATCAAGTTTGGGTTATGTTGTATTCCCTGTCTGTCTACCTTTCCCTACCTGTTATTACAGTGGTGGGGATAGTGTCTCCCACCATCCATTTCACTAGCCAGGGTGTTTGTAGGGCTAGTAAGGGATTAGGTATCCGGATCGCTGACGGGTTGAAACACTCCGTATAGGGATGCTAGAGAGCTTAAGAAACACCGTTGTAAAAGTGCCCCCTCGTCCCCTGTTTGTCGTGTAGTGCGCCAGACTTCTGTGGGTCTGAGCGCAGCTGTCACGCTATGTATTCAGCAACTGCCATCTCCGAGCGTGACATTGGTGTGACAATTATCAACCCCCGCATAGCCTCCTATATGCATTGAGTCCCAACCAGCCTCCTATATACAATAAGAGCACCAAATAGCCTCCTAAATACAGAATAAGCCTCTCATATCCACCATTAACATTATGAACCCTCACATCATCTCCTATATACTTAATGAGCTGCATGTAGCCTCTTTTTTACTTAATGAGCCCCTCCTATACACAATCCGCACATAGCCTTCTATACACATGAGCCCCACATAGCCTCTTATATACATTACTAGAAGGTGGCCCGATTCTACGCATCAGGTATTCTAGAATTTACGTATTGTGTAGTTAATGTATGATTTTTGTTTATATATATATATATATATATATATATATATATATAGATGTTGTTGTGTGTAGTTACCAAGTGTTTGTGTAGGGCGCTGTACATGTTCTGGGTGTTGTCTGGGTGTGACGGGGGGTGAGAGCGGTGTTGTATGTGTGTTGCGTGTGTTGCGTTGTTTGTGGAGCGCTGTGTGTCTGTAGCGTTGTGTGTGTGTGTGTTGCGCGGTTTGTGTGGGTGTGGTGTGTTTTGGGGGGAGGTATGTTTTGTGCAATGTGTGTGTGTTGCGTGGTATGTGCGTATATTTATGTATGCCGCGGTGTTTGTGTGTTGGGTGTTGTGTGTGTGCAGCGTTGTCTGTGTGTGTGGGTGTCTGTGTACGGCGGTGTTTGTGGTTCCCAGCGTGTGTGTGGTGTGTTGTGTGTGTGTGTGTTGGGGGGAGGTGTGCACCTCCCATCGTGCTCCATCCCCCATGCTGCGCACCCCCCATCGTGCTCCATCCGCCATGCTGCGCACTCCCAAACGTGCTCCATCCGCCATGCTGCGCACTCCCAAACGTGGTCCATCCGTCATGCTGCGCACTCCCAAACGTGCTCCATCCGCCATGCTGCGCACTCCCAAATGTGCTCCATCCGCCATGCTGCGCACTCCCAAACATGCTCCATCCGCCATGCTGCGCACTCCCAAACGTGCTCCATCCGCCATGCTGCGCACTCCCAAACGTGCTCCATCCGCCATGCTGCGCACTCCCAAACGTGCTCCATCCGCCATGCTGCGCACTCCCAAACGTGCTCCATCCGCCATGCTGCGCACTCCCAAACGTGCTCCATCCGCCATGCTGCGCACTCCCAAACGTGCTCCATCCGCCATGCTGCGCACTCCCAAACATGCTCCATCCGCCATGCTGCGCACTCCCAAACGTGGTCCATCCGCCATGCTGCGCAGTCCCAAACGTGCTCCATCCGCCATGCTGCGCACTCCCAAACGTGCTCCATCCCCCATGCTGCGCACCCCCCATCGTGCTCCCAGCCTCCCCCAGCATCAGCCTCCCCCTCCCAGCCTCCCCCAGCATCAACCTCCCCCAGCATCAGCCTCTCTCCTCCCAGCCTCCCCCAGCATCAGCCTCCCCCAGCATCAGCCTCTCTCCTCCCAGCCTCCCTCCTCCCAGCCTCCCCCAGCATCAGCCTCCCCCAGCATCAGCCTCCCCCAGCATCAGCCTCTCTCCTTCCAGCCTCCCCCAGCATCAGCCTCCCCCAGCATCAGCCTCTCTCCTCCCAGCCTCCCCCAGCATCAGCCTCCCCCAGCAGCAGCCTGTCTCCTCCCAGCCTCCCCCAGCATCAGCCTCTCTCCTTCCAGCCTCCCCCAGCATCAGCCTCCCCCTCCCAGCCTTCCCCAGGATCAGCCTCTCTCCTCCCAGCCTCTCTCCTCCCAGCCTCCCTCCTCCCAGCCTCCCTCAGCATCAGCCTTCCCCAGCATCAGCCTCTCTCCTCCCAGCCTCCCCCAGCATCAGCCTCTCTCCTTCCAGCCTCCCCCAGCATCAGCCTCCCCCTCCCAGCCTTCCCCAGGATCAGCCTCTCTCCTCCCAGCCTCCCCCTCCCAGCCTCCCTCAGCATCAGCCTTTCCCTCCCAGTCTCCCCCAGCATCAGCCTCCCCCTCCCAGCCTTCCCCAAGATCAGCCTCTCTCCTCCCAGCCTCCTCCAGCACGCCGTGCTCCTCTGCCGACACTCACAAATCCGATCGCATACACTCACACACACCCGATCGCATACACTCACACACACCCAATCGCATACACTCACACACACCCGATCGCATACACTCACACACACACACACACACTGACGATATCGCACATCCACGCTCACACTCACAACATCCGGAGATACCACATGCTTCTGGCCATGTGATCCTCCGGCAGGTCCTGGAAGGTCACAACAGCACAGTATCGAGGCCGAGAAGCAAGCGATATCTCCGGATGCTGTGAGTATGTGGATGCGATGTGATGTGTGTGTGAGGTGTGTGTGTGAGAGTGAGTGTGAGCCGGTGTACACTGGTAACTATGATACACATCGAGTAACCAAGGGACCTTAGTTACCCGATGTGTATAATGGTTACCAGCGTTCACGGGCTCCGTCAAGATCCCAGCATCGCAAGGTTATGTCTGCGATATCCCAGGATGTTGTGAGTGTGTGGATGTGATGTGTGAGGTGTGTGTGAGAGTGAGTGTGATCTGATGTGTGTGTGTGTACTCACCTGGGAGTCGGAGCTCCGTGTCAGTTGGGCCAGAGCGAGCGTGCATTGCGTGAGGGGGGCGGGGCCTGCAGAGAGCCAGGGCGAGAGGCCAATCCGTGTGGGGGGGCGGGGCCATGGCGAGCCCAGCGGCCAATCAGCTTTGTGTCACCGTAAGGACACAATTTTGGAGCATGACAGACAGACAGACAGAATAAGGCAATTATATATATAGATGAGCTCCACATAGCTTCTTATAAATATTATTAGCCCCATATACCATAGCTTTCTATACACATGAGCCCCACATAGCGTCCTAAATACAGTATAAGCCTCCTTTACAGCATGAGCCCCACAAAGCCTCCTATTTAATGAGCCTCCACATAGTTTTACATACATTATGAGCCCCACATAGCCTCCTATATACAGTATGAGCCCCCACATAGCCCCCTACATACAGTATGAGCCTTCATGTAGCCTAATAATACAGCATGAGCCTCCACATGCATAAGCCTTCATAAAGCCTTTTATATACATAAGCCCCACATAGTCTCCTACATACATTAAGAGCCCCACATAGTCTTCTATATAAAATAACTGCTGTAGAAGGGGAGACAAAGGCGCAATAGGGTCTTACCCGGTAATAACCGTGTAAAAAGTAAAGACGTAATACACTCACCTGATGAGGTTGTGCCAGTCACAACCCCTTATTGAGCATGCGAGTGTTAGCGTGGTTCAAGCAGCGGCCCCGTAATGGACGTGGTAAAAATTCTTGTATATAGGTGCATACATATATGAGAAACTGGTTTTAGCCGCGCTAAAAAACCACTGTTGCCAGGGTATTAATTAAGGATCTCTTTTATTACAGCATTCCAACGCGTTTCAGAGACATAAACCGTCTCCTTTTTCAGGGAAAAGAGAAAAAAGAAAAAAAGAGAAAATGTCTTGACATTTTCTCTTTTCCCTGAAGGAGACGGTTTATGTCTCTGAAACGCGTTGGCATGCTGTAATAAAAGAGATCCTTAATTAATACCCTGGCAACAGTAGTTTTTTAGCGCGGCTAAAACCCGTTTCTCATATATGTATGCACATATATACAAGAATTTTTACCATATAAAATAACAGACTCACATAGTTTCTTAAATATAGTATGAGCCCAACATAACCTCCAACATACAGCATGAGCCCCACATCGACTCCTATATACATTATGGCCCCCAAATAGACTCCTATATACTTTTTGATCCCCACATAGCCCCATATATACTTTATAAGCTTCCATATAGCCTCCTATATACATTATGAGCACTATATAGCCTCCTGTATACGCCCCATATAGTCTTTATACTTTATGAGCCCTCACATAGCCCCCTGTATACTTGATGAGCCCCAGATAGCCTCCTATATACTATGAACCCCACATAGTCCCCTATATACAGTATATGAAACATGAAAAAAAGACACATACAGTACTTCGCTTCCATTCCACCGGTGCTTAGCTTCACTGATCCTCCACACAGCAGACACGCTGACATGATCTGTCACCTATCATGGGAGAATCAGGAGGCCCCTATTCATGTTAGATGGCTTGCCGATTTCACCAAAATTGGTGAGCATGGATGATTTTTTTCCAATATGTATAGGGACCTTTACCCTAACTCTCCCATTATTAACTCACAGATTGCTAGGTTTACAGTATGAATTTTTATCTGCTACATGTAGATGTTTTAGAATTGTAAATCGTTGCAGATTTTCTGTACAGTGTATAAACTTTGCTTAAAACTTCCTACTGCAAATATTGATACAAGAAAAAACATAAGATTCAAAAAGGCTTTAAGAAATAAAATTAAAAAAATACTAATCTTATAGATCCAAAACACTTCTCTTCTAACTCTGCCCATGTCCTTGCCACCCTCTATGTTTCCCCATCCAGCCTGGATAGGCTTAAGACTGCTGCAACCCATCACTAGTCAAAGTGGTGACCATTGGCAGTCTTTGTACATTCTGTTTTATGCTACATACATCTGACCACTAAAAAAAAAAAAAAAAAAAAACATAGAAAATTGCATGAAAAATACCCTGACTATAAATAAATAAATTGCAAGTGCTTAATAACAGGGTACTTAGTGTATACATTTTTGCAAAAAGGTAAAAAGCTGTCTTACCTCGTCAAGGTGTACCCATCTGAGACAGTCCCTAACCTACTGAAGTTAAAAACATTATCAATACCTGACTTGTGTCATGTCAAACTCCAATATGAATGGTGGCAAGTGGTCAGCTGTGTCCCAGATTAAATACACAGTGAAGTGAGACGCAATTAGTTGTTCAGTCTCAGTATTAGGAGGGCTGCGCCCCCAACTTGCAAAAAAGCAAGATAACATACAAAAAACACAAAAAAACTGAGCTGAAACAATGTTCAGTAAACATGCAACATTAAGCATGTCAATTGCAGCCTTAAGACTAGAAAAAAAACATAGAAAATTGCATGAAAAATACCCTGACTATAAATAAATAAATTGCAAGTGCTTAATAACAGGGTACTTAGTGTATACATTTTTGCAAAAAGGTAAAAAGCACAAGTCAGGTATTGATAATGTTTTTAACTTCAGTAGGTTAGGGACTGTCTCAGATGGGTACACCTTGACGAGGTAAGACAGCTTTTTACCTTTTTGCAAAAATGTATACACTAAGTACCCTGTTATTAAGCACTTGCAATTTATTTATTTATAGTCAGGGTATTTTTCATGCAATTTTCTATGTTTTTTTTCTAGTCTTAAGGCTGCAATTCACATGCTTAATGTTGCATGTTTACTGAACATTGTTTCAGCTCAGTTTTTTTGTTTTTTTGTGTTTTATACATCTGACCACTGCAGCCAATCCCTGGCCATATTGGCGACCTGTTTGGTTTTCTACATGTGCAATGTGTGAATTCACAAGTATTTAACTATGACTTTAATTACTGTGTACCTTATATAACCTATATATAAAAAATGACTTTATATCAAATGCATTAAAGGGATGGCCTCACTACAGGTTTGTCACGTTTTATGAAGAATGCTGGATTCTGAAACTGTGTTCTCATTAGTTCTATCTACTAGAAATAGCCAAAGAAGCTAAACAGCTTGAGAAAACGTACCCAGCCTCTGTACAATGCTTCTTAAATCCCTCTTAGATATGATCTGTCACTGTATGACAGAACCCACTGAACTGGAAGTAAAATTTGTTCTTCACAAGGTAGAAAATCCACACAGCTGCAGGCGTACTGAAACAAACAAGTCAAGTAGATTATCCTAACTCAGTGATACTGTTCAGTGAGCTCACCTTATTTTAGATGGGTCAGCACACCGAGACAACTACAATTTAAAGCATGTAAATGCTAATCTCTAACACTTCACATGCATATTCTTATTACTAAGACTCCACCTTAGAAACGCTATGAAGGTTATATTATAGGATAACATTATTAACAGCTTCTTAAAGGGGGTGGTCCACTTTATGGTAAATATGTTGTAACATGATTTTTTTTACACATCGAATATATAGATAATACCAGCTTTAGCCTAAATCACCTTATATGTGAAGAGCCATCAGCTTGTTACTGTAGACTTCCTCACAGACTTTGGAGATCTCCTGTTCTCAAAAATCCAGCATGTTGAGGAGCATGTGACTAGACCTGTCCATCAGTCTACTCCAATGAAAAACAGCTATAGGCCTCCTTCACACGTCTGTGTTTCCGGTATGTGTGACATCCGTTTTCACATATACCGAAAACACGGATGCACATAGACCCAATAAAATCAATGGGTTTGCTCACAGCTGCGTGTTTTCACATGGACCATGTGTCCATGTGCTCCACACGTAGACATGTCCATTTTTCTCTGGTAGCATAGATGTCACATGGCCTGCACACTGATGTGCTCCGTGTAACATCAGTGTGACGAGTACCGGAGAAAACACATATCTGTGAAATAAAATGCTTTTCTATTCTATACTCACCTGTCTACACCGCTGATGTCTCCAGCACTGCTGTCACTCGCTTCCGACCCCCGCTCATTATGCTCACTGCACCTTGGACCGGAAGCAGCACCATGGACAGGTAAGTATAGAGGTTCATGCTGTCAGTGTGCTATGCGGATGTCACACGGATAGCACACAGACAGCACACGCTGAACACACACACAAACACACACATATGCACCTACATCACCGACCACACACGTTTTGCACGGATGTCTGAAAAAGGCCTTAGGCTATGTTTACATGCAGCATTTTTTGTGTTTTTTTACTGCAAATTAACAGCTGCTATTTATAGTACAGCAAAAGTTATGATATTTCAGAAATCTCGTGCACAAATGTTTTTTTCTTGACTGAATTTGAGAACTTCAGCCAGACAAGCTGTAGCAATATGGAGGACATTATACTGCAGAGCTGAGCTGTCTTGATCAGAATCAAGCTCTGATGTGAGGAAAAACACTCTGCACAATGTTTTCCTGTCTGCCTCTGTCTGTTCTTTTCCTTTCTCCTCCCTACTTCTGAACCCTGCATCACATGCAATGAAGGATTACAGCCTAATTTACCATCTGCACGCGCACTAAGACGCTGTACACTGCTTGCCTGCCTGAAAACACTCGCAGAAAGGATTACATGTGAGCGATCGCCACCAGTCAGGGGCCTCGCTAACCAGTCCTTTTACCTAACAGCACAACATGGTTGTAGGGCCCGATCCCGATGCAGCACCCCCGCACACTCCCATTCTCATGCGTCAGTGGGGGCGCTGTTCTCCTAGCCCGACCGGCGGGCCCATCACCCTGTTCCTGTCCCGGGTCTGCGGCAGCCTCCACCTGTTTCCAGGCCACACACAAGCCTTCTGGGAGTGCCCGAAGGGTACGAGTGTGATCATGCTCCCTTTCTTAAAGGGCCAGCATCCTATTACCCAGAAGTGATCCTTGAGGTCAGCGATCACCCTGAAGGTATTTAAAACATTCCTCCCTTAGGGGAGGTACCTGAGCAATATTGCCTATCTGTAGTGCGTTGCTAATGCTCAGGTCCCATTCCCGTTACTGTGTATAATCCTATGTCATATGTCCTAGTACCAGTTACTTGTACCTACTAATCTGTCTCTTCTTAGAGTCAGTTACTACCATCACCTCCGTGCTGCCAACTCTGAGTCACCACCTCCATGCTGCCACGTCCGAGATAGCATGTCCTGTTGCCACGTCTGTTGCTGTTACAGCTATGCACATCCGTACTGTCTGTTAGAGCTGATACCACTGGTCCTGGCAATCGTGCATTTAGGCCCCTGGGGCTGCGCCTGACAGTCCCTGCGTTCATAGGGCATTAGCTCGAGGTTAGCTCCTCCAGGGGAGTCCTGCATACGGCATAGTGGGTCCACTCCAGGATGCTCGGTGCTCCTTGGCGACCATAACAATGGTGAATGTCCTGATGAAGGAGTTTCCACTCTGAAATGAGTTGAATAAAATCACCTTTTAGAACTTGCTTTCATTCCTCGTTCAATAGCAGCGCTGATTTTAATCCTTATCATCCACTTTCAGCTAAATAAGAAATAGTGACATACAGAGCCAAAATCAAGAAGATTAGGTTAGTGTCCAAATATTTCTGGACCTAACTGTATTTCCAGGAGCCTATCTGTGAATGTGAGTTATCATTAAAATTTAAATAAGTTGGCCACCTTGCAGGACTTTAAATGTGTGTATTGCTTAAAAAACATTTTTACAAATGGATTTAATTTACAAATGTTGCAAGCTGACTGACGAATGCAACACAGACCGTAGAAGGCAACAATTTTTAATTAAACCAAATTGCAGAAGCTATTTTTATACCCAATTACATGCATTTACATGAGGAACAAAAATGACCCCAAAGGTGGACAACCCCTTTGAAAAGAATAATTGAGAACATAATTATACTGTGTGGTGACGAGAACCCGGGTGTAATAGGACACCAAACCACTAGGTGTTGCCAGGCAAACTAGGGGAGTGGATCTGCCGGGTTTGTACACTAGGTGTCGCTAGACACATCTAGAGAGGGGCTGTCAAAAAAGCCAGGAAATAATGTAAATGACTAAAGAAGTGAGCAGAGCCGGAGTCACGGGACGAGCTGGGGTCGGTAAACAGAGAGGTCACGTAAGTACAAGGGAGTGAGCAGAGCCGGAGACAGGGAATCAAGTCAGTAGGTAAGGAGATGGGAGGGGAATAGCAGAACTAGGTAGCGGGCAAAATCAGGTCAGACACAGGAACCAGAGACGTGCACTGCAAAACAGAAACTATAACTGGCGGCGTTCCGGGTGAAACAGCTCCCAGATAAAGCGGAGCAATCACTCGGAATGAGGCTTCAAAGAACAGACCCCTTCCACATAACACAGGACACGATCCAGAACCAGGGAAAAATATGAGGCCCAGCATAGGCTCTGCAGGAGGGCAGAGCACCGCTGAGCAGAATCATGACATACTGTATATTAGTTGCTAGGTTATTTGTTCACTGCATGGAAAAGAACGAACACTTGTGAAACTAGGCAGGAAATCATTACCTAATAGTGACAAATTACATCAGATGTAGGGTTCCAAGAATGAGGAACAATCAGTCCCTAAAGCCTGCTTTACACGCTTCAATGTGTCGTGCGATCGCATTTGCGATTGCACCCGCCCCCATCGTTTGTGCGGCACAGGCATTTTGTTGCCCGTGTCGCACAATCCTGTAACCCCCCGTCACACACACTTACCTTCCAAACGACCTCGCTGTGTGCGGCGAACATCCACTTCCTGGAGGGGGAGGCACATTCAGCGTCACCGCGACGTCACACAGCGGCCAGCCAATAGAAGCGGAGGGGGCAGAGATGAGCGGGACGTAAGCATCCCGCCCACCTCCTTCCTTCAGCATTGCCGGCGGGACGCAGGTAAGCTGTGTTCATCATTCCCGTGGTGTCACACGGAGCAATGTGTGCTGCTACGGGAACGACGAACAATTGGACGTGTGATTTTTAGAAAATGAGCTACGTGTCAGCGATGAACGAGAAGGTGAGTATTTCTGCTCGTTCATAGCTGTCATATGCTACAATATAACTAACGATGCCGAATGTGCGTCACTTAAGACGTGACCCCGCCTACATTGTGTTAGATATATCGGAGCGTGTAAAGCCCGCTTTACAGTCACTGATTGCTGTCAGTATCAATGGATCATTTCTGACTTCCAATGCTGTTTTTTGGCTGAAAATTATTTAAAATGCTCTGATAATGTCATGAGTGTGCCACACTCTGGGGGGATCTCTCGCAAGTATGGTACCAGAAGGTCACAGTGCCTTATTGTACACAGATCTGCATCTGATATGTAGGCGGGCTTTGCACACTACGACATCGCAGGTGCAATGTCGGTGGGGTCAAATCGAAAGTGACGCACATCCAGCATCGCAGTCGATATCGTAGTGTGCAAATCCCTTTTGATACGATTAACGAGCGCAAAAGCGTCGTTATTGTATCATCGGTGTAGGGTCCGACATTTCCATAATGCCAGTGCAGCGACAGGTACGATGTAGTTCCTCGTTCCTGCGGCAGCACACATCGCTGTGTGTGAAGCCGCAGGAGTGAGGAACATCTCCTAACTCCGTCCCGGCTGCAATGCGGAAGGACGGAGGTGGGCGGGATGTTTACATCCTGCTCATCTCCGCCCCTCCGCTGCTATTGGCCACCTGCCGTGTGACGTCACTCTGATGCCGCACGACCCGCCCCCTTAGGAAGGAGGCGGATCGCCGGCCAGAGCGACGTCGCAGGACAGGTGAGTGCATGTGAAGCTGCCGTAGCGATAATATTCGCTACGGCAGCTATCACAAGATATCGCAGCTGGGGCGGGGACTATCGCGCTCGACATCGCAGCATCGGCTTGCGATGTCGCAGCGTGCAAAGTACCCCTTAAACTCTTGATCCCCAAGCAATTTATCATTTTTTTCCTGCCCTTTTTCCAAGAGCCATAACTTTTTTATTTTTCGTCGCTTGTTGTTTGTGGGATGAGTTGTACTTTTGAATGACGCCATTCATTATGCCCAATATTGTAGTGGAATACGGGAAAATAATTCTAAGTGTGGTGAAATTGCAAAAGAAGTGCAATTGCACAATTGTTTTTTGTGTTTCTTATTTACCATGTTCACTATATGGGAAATCTGACCTGACATTATGATTCCCCTTGACAGTACGAGTTCATAGATCCCAAACATGTATAGGTTTACTTTTATCTAAGCGGTAACAAAATATTGAGCTATTTGTGAAAAAAAAAAAAGAATAGCACTTTTGTCACCATTTTCCGAGACCCATAGCGTTCTCATTTTTTGGGATCTGGCGCTCAGTGACGGCTTATTTTTTTCATTATGAACTGATATTTTTAATTATACCATTTTTGGGTAGATACAATGCGTTTATCGCCTATTTCTACATTTTAATACAATGTTGCGGCGACCAAAAAAATGTAATTCTGGCGCTTTGATTTTTTTCATGCTATACCATGTACCGATCAGATTAATTGATTTTATATTTTAATAGATCTGGTATTTTATTTTTTTAATTGTGTTATTTTTAATGGGGCAAAAGGGGGGTGATTGGAACTTTCTTTTATTTTATTTTTTTCATATTTTTTAAAACCTTTTTTCCCCTTAGGTGACTTTATACCTGCACTATCCAATCACTTTTGCTGATCAGAACAATGATTCAGCA
Source organism: Anomaloglossus baeobatrachus (assembly GCF_048569485.1). Lineage (NCBI taxonomy): Eukaryota > Metazoa > Chordata > Amphibia > Anura > Aromobatidae > Anomaloglossus > Anomaloglossus baeobatrachus. Next base: position 438,804,691 of record NC_134358.1, on the reverse strand, counting down.
GTGTTCTGATTAACAGAAATGCTGGTCCCCTGTAAATGTCAGCGCTTTGCCTTTTATCACAGGAAGTGAGTCATGACAGTGATAGGGGGGATCAGCTGACTCCACGCTGTTATGACAACCCATTGGCAACCCATGACCGCGTTATGGGGTCGCCGACTGTAGCAGGGAACAGTGTTAAATCATGCTGTCAAAGCCTGCATTAAAGGGACAGACAAGGCCAGGAACGTATATATACCTCCTTGGTCGTTAAGGGGTTAAATGTATTTGCTTTCCTTTGGTGCTGTAGGGGTTAAAACATTATTTTGGTGGGAAAAATTGAATTTTATTATAAATAAAAAAAGAGAAAATATAAGTAAACCATACATATTTGGTATCATTGTGTCCATTCTAACCAAAACTCACTGTGTTTTCTGGCATAAACCCTTTGATGAATTAGGCCCATAGTGTCTATTTTTTTTTACTTATTTCTTTCAGAAAATGTAAACTTGAAATTATTCTTTTAAATTGTTATTACCCAACTTACAAGTTATCCCCTATCCATAGCAGTCAAATCCCCAGCAATCCTGATCTTGTGGGTTCCCACAAATCTGTACGTTATTCCCTATAAATGTGACCGGAGTGATGGGTAAGTGAAGCAGGGGCACCTGAACTGGCTCTCAGACTAGGGACCCTGTGCTGTCCCTTATCCCAGAGGCACACCCTGTGGTGGCGAGGTCTGGACCGCCAGCATGACCCTAACTCCTGATCTAGCACCCCCTCTCCCTCACCCCTGGGGAAGACTGGAACCAAAAACAAACCCCACAAATTTCTCTGCATGCTGTGGCACCCAATTGTTATTTATTTGGCATAATACTGCACCCCATCTTTATACATATACGAAACCCCACAAATAACACAGACTGGGGAGAACCCAAACACATACATAGTGCAATCAGACACAGGGGTGAGACAATACGTGCACATGAAGAAATAAACTACAGGGAGGAAATAAACTGACAGCAGGGATATTTCCACATCACATAAGAGATCATACAAGTGATCAGCAGAAACTGGATCACACGCTAAAGACCGGAATCGCTGGAGCTATTACCGGTGATGAGGAACCAGATTCTGCACCTTATAAAGGGTGGAGGTGGTTATGAGAGGTCATTACCAACCTGAGCTGCTAGCAGTAGTTCACAAGTTCACAAACCAGCAGGAATTAAGGAATGACACCTAGCGAGGGGAGAGCTGAACACCGCATGACAACAGGTGATAATTTGTCATTTTGACAATAACCCTTTAACAATCATATACTTTTAGTGTCCAAATAAGTTACATTTATTGAAAGCAAAGTTTTATAAAAGTGGAAGAGTCGATGTTCCTGGTAGAAACATTTTTTTCTAAGATGAATATCAGTAAAGAAGTCATTTTAGCTGCTTAAATGACATAACCTGCATTTGAATATTCTCTGAGTGAGTTCCAGACATTTTCTCATTTTTTTTTGTTTCTGATGTAAAACTTGTTCCTGTCTAAGTGAATGCATTTCATCTAGCAGTAATGTAACAAGCAACTATTCCGACAGCTATCATTTCACTCAACAACGCAAACTATGTGATCCAGGAAAATGCAAGAGAGATTCCAGTAACATAAGTACTCAGAAAAAAAAAGTCAGAATTTTTCATTATCAAATGTTCTTTAGCAATTATAACCCCCCCACCCATTTTAGGAAAATATTTTTATTAATATATATATATAAAAAGTTTCCTAGAATAATTACAAGAAGTGGATGTTATTATAATAAAATATTCCAGCACAAGTTAGAAAAATGCCATCCCTTTTATAGGCTGTTTTTTTTCTCTCTCAAGCTATTACCATAGTATAAATTGTGTAAACACTTTTAAAAGGTAAAACAAGCAAGTAACTCGCAAACAACAAAACATAACAGTAAATTCAATATACATATAATACACCAGCATGACATCTTACATTAAAGCACCACTTTGGAGTGGTATCACTAAGGTAAGTTCCCTGTCCTTTGCACTACACTTACTAGCTGCCGTTTTCTGCTGTCCATGACACCGCTCCAGTTGTCTTCTGCTGTTCTCCACACCGCTCCAGTTGTCTTCTGCTGTTCTCCACACCGCTCCAGTTGTCTTCTGCTGTCCACCACACTGCTCCAGTTGTCTTTTGCTCTTCTCGACACCACTCCAGTTGTCTTCTGCTGTTCTCAGCACCACTCCAGTTGTCTTCTGCTGTTCTCAGCACCACTCCAGTTGTCTTCTGCTGTTCTCGGCACTGCTCCAGTTGTCTTCTGCTGTTCTTGGCACCACTCCAGTTGTCTTCTGCTGTTCTCAGCACCACTCCAGTTGTCTTCTGCTGTCCATGACACCGCTCCAGTTGTCTTCTGCTGTTCTCCACACCGCTCCAGTTGTCTTCTGCTGTTCTCCACACCGCTCCAGTTGTCTTCTGCTGTCCACCACACTGCTCCAGTTGTCTTCTGCTCTTCTCGACACCACTCCAGTTGTCTTCTGCTGTTCTCAGCACCACTCCAGTTGTCTTCTGCTGTTCTCGGCACTGCTCCAGTTGTCTTCTGCTGTTCTTGGCACCGCTCCACCTGACTTCTGCTATTCTTGCACCACTCCAGTCGTCTTCTGCTGTTGTGGGCCAGCTCCAGTTGTCTTCTGCTGTCCACGACACCGCTCCAGCTGTCTTTTACTGTTTTCAGCACCACACCAGTTGTCTTCTGCTATCCATGACACCGCTCTAGTTGTCTTTTGATGTTCTCATCATCGCTCTAGCTGTCTTCTGCTGTTCTTGTCACCGCTCCAGTTGTCTTCTGCTGTTCTTGGCACCGCTCCAGCTGACTTCTGCTATTCTTGCACCACTCCAGTCGTCTTCTGCTGTTGTGGGCCAGCTCCAGTTGTCTTCTGCTGTCCACGACACCGCTCCAGCTGTCTTTTACTGTTTTCAGCACCACACCAGTTGTCTTCTGCTATCCATGACACCGCTCTAGTTGTCTTTTGATGTTCTCATCATCGCTCTAGCTGTCTTCTGCTGTTCTTGTCACCGCTCCAGTTGCCTTCTGCTGTCCATGACACCACTCCAGTTGTCTTCTGCTGTCCATGACACTGCTCCAATTGTCTTCTGCTGTACTCGGGCACCGCTTCAGCTGTCTTCTGATGTTCTCATCATCGCTCTAGCTGTCTTCTGCTGTTCTCAACACTGCCCCAGTTGTCTTCTACTGTCCACCACACAACTCCAGTTGTCTTCTGCTGTACTCGGGCACCGCTTCAGCTGTCTTCTGCTGTTCTCGGCATCACTCCAGTTGTCTTCTACTGTCTATGTTACCACTCCAGTTGTCTTCTGCTGTTCTCGGTACTGCTCCACTTGTCTTCTGTTGTTCATGACACCGCTCCAGTTGTCTTCTGCTGTTCTCGGCACCACTCCCATTAGCTTCTGCTGTTCTCGGCACCGCTACAGTTGTCTTCTGCTGTTCTCTTTGACATTTGGTCGGTCAGGAGCTGTGGTCACAAGATGGTGGACGGGACTGGAGCCATACCAGAGAAAGCAAAACAGCAGCTGCTAAGTATTTTACTAGGAGCAGCGAACAGACATTAGCGATAGGAAAGGCAGTATTCCAACATGATAACGACCACAAACACACCTTCAAAACGACCACTGCCTTGCTAAAGAAATTGAAGATAAATGTTTTAGACTGGCCAAGCATGTCTCCAGATCTAAACCTTAGTGAGCATCTGTGGAACCTTTTCAAATTGAAGGTGGAGGAGCACAAGGTCTCTAACATTCACCAGCTCTGTGATGTCATCATGGATGAGTGGAGAGGATTCCAGTGGCTCCTGTGAAGCTCAAGTGAACTCCATGCTCAACAGAGTTAAGTAAGTGCTTGAAAATAATGGTGACCACACAAAATATTGCCACTTTGGGCTTAATTTTTCGCCATTTTCACTTAAGGGTGTACTCACTTTTGTTGCCAGAGGTTTAGACATTAATGGCTGTGTGTTGAGTTATTTAGAGGACAGCAAATTTACACTGGTATACAGGCTGGACACTAACTACTTTACATTGTGTCAAAGAGTCATATCTTCAGTTTTGTCAAACGAAAAGATATGATAAAAAAATACCAATTTTTTTTTATTGAGGGAAGGGGGGTGTACTCACTTTTGTTATATAGGCAGTTTAATGACATATGGAATCAAAGAACAAAGAAAAATAATCATGGAAATCATGCACCACTCCCTATGGACCTGCATCTTTTTGTACATTGTAACCAATTTTTAAATAAAATTAAGCACAACTCTCATCCAATTTGTAAAGATTATGGTTAATAACTGATTTTTTAAATAAAAGACATGTAACTATTTCATAAAGTACTCAAGATAATTTTGGCTCTAACAAGAGATTTCAATTGTAAATATTAGTAGTATATGTGAAGTTGTTATTGTTATGCTCGCAGGGTTTGGAAGAGCGAACTGGATCACCGCCGAGTCTTCACTAAAGCTACCAGAGGTGGCGATAGGCACACATGCTGGTAGGCAGCCGACAGAGTCCAGCCCCACGGGCTCAATGGTACCTCAGCAGCTGGTGCCACGGATACAATAAAGTGGACAGTTGTAGAAACAGCAGCAGCCGGTGTTGTGAATTCGGACATTAATGACCGATGCACCAGTGACCGATGTTGGATACTTGCAGTAACGGATATCGTGGAAGGCAACAGACATGGATAGTTGCATCAGCAGTGGACTTGTAAAGCACTGAAGCACAGTGTGACAAGGCTACATACTCAGCTGCGGGTTGAGGTAATGACAGGAACGATTTCTGTTTAAGCAATCCAGCTGGTTTATTTACAGATAACATAAACCGCTCCAGTAGAAAACATAAAGCAAGCCTTTATCGGCTTCCCAGGTCTCCTTTCCTATATACACGAGACCTCGCGAATGTCAGCCATACGGGTGTTTAAACTGAGAGAAGCCAGTTGTCACGCTTCCGGGATCCCGGCGCCGCCCGTCACTCACCGATCCGGTCCCCGGGTGCCCTGGTCACGGCTGCCATCCCTGCTCTTACTCCTGTGCGTCCGCCATGCTCCCCGCTGCGGTCCGGGACTCTGCTCCTGGCTCCCCTGCATCTCCTCCATCTCCTCCTCTGCATCCTGCACTGGTCTCCGGCACTCCGGGTCGCGCGCATGCGCACCAGGGCAAGGGCGCGCTCACTCACCTCTTCTTAAAGGGCCAGCATCCCTGAAACAGGATATGGCTGATTACAGGTACAGGGTATATAAGACTTCCGTTTCTTGTGGGCAGTGCCTGTTCAACGTGTTCTTGTAGTCTATCTCTTGCACTAGATGTTCAGGTTCCTGTGTGTTTAGTACCCAGGTTAACCCTGTCTCCGCCCACAGTGTCCAACTGCCGACCTGAGTGTGTCCAGCCTGCCGTTTCCCAGGAGTTGCCCCGGTGACCTTCAGCTGTGGATCCCGTCATCCCCTGCCAGCCCGTAACCGTCACCGGGTCTGGATTCCATCTGGCCACATCAGCCTGCACTCCTCGCTAGACCCGGACTCCGTCTGCTGATTCCACTCGGCACCTGTACCCGGTTCCTGTCATCCGTCCTGCCCACGGCTACCGTTGGACTAGTCGCCATATCCCGTACGGACATTTGAGGGACATGAAACCCGAACTCACTTGTGTCCCGGCTGCTGTGAATCTAGACCCTCTGGGGAGGCCGCCAGATAGTCCCTGTATAGGGGTTCGCTCCTGGTTGTCTCTCTGGGGGAGTCCGGTGCACGGTCCTGTGGATCCACCTTTGGACTGAACGTTACACTAGTAGAGGCCTGTGGAATTTCCCAGACAGAAAACAGTAAATACAAAAGCAGACAGTCCCAATCTTGGCCATCCTTCTCAATGACCCTCTTGCGCATACTCCATAAAATCTTATTAAATTTCACCACAAGACCATCTATCTGCGGATGGTAAACAGACGTCTTCATTTGATAAATCTGGAGAGCCTTACACAGTTCCCACATCATCTTGCTCATAAAAGGTGTCCCTTGGTCGGTCAGGATCTCTTTTCGTAGTCCCTTCTGGGCAAAGATGTGGACTAACTCATGGGCTATATACTTCTTGCAGATGAGTTTCTCAGGGGAACTACTTCTGGGAAACGCGTTGCATAATTGAGGATAACAAATATATACTGATGCCCACAAACAGACTTGACAAGTGGACCCACCAAGTCCATGGCAATTCACTCAAACGGAACTTCTATGATGGGTAGTGGCACTAGAGGACTGCGGAAGTGAGAAGTTGAAGCGGTTCGTTGACAGGTGGGACAAGACCTACAATGATTCAGGATCTCATGGTGGCATCCAAGCTAATAGAATCTCCAAATGATCCTCTCTTGAGTTTTGACGACGCCTAGATGGCTACCCAAGACATGTGAGTAGGCCAACTCCAACACACTCCACCTATAGGCTCCTGGTACTAACTGCTGGTCAACTGTTTCTTCCCTTATCTTGGTAACTCAGTACAATAAGTCCCCACTCACCATAAAATATGGAAACCTAGTTTTGACCCCTGAATTATGCCCTATTATGACTGTTACATTATTGAATGTCTCACAGAGTTAGGTCCCTAAGTTGGGCAGACACCAAATTTAACCTGGTCAACTCCAGTTCAGGAATGTCTGACTCAGGAAGCACTGCCTCCTCCTCATCTCCCACAAGCACAGACAAAGGGAAACAGACACCGGCCATGGTGGGGCTGCATTAGGTGCGTTCCAGATTTTACCTGAACAACCGGTCATGTCCATCTTCCCCCGCAAGTCCCAAAACAAAGAAAAGTTCTGGCTATTATGATTGGGTGCAACAAGTCCTGGACCACGCCCACCTCATGAAATGCAGAACCCTGGATCGTCTCAATGACTACTCAGACCATAGGATAACCTTTAGCATCCCCGTGGATACAGCGGACGCCAATCTTCTTTCCGGGAATCAATTGGAGCAGGAGTCTGGCCCTTTCCTGGGTCACCAAACTCCCTGAGTCTAATAGTCGAGCCATTTGCACCCCTTTTACATTCACGGGACACAGTAGTAGCCCATGACTGGATGGACTGTCCACACTGCAGGCCGGATATGCGTAGTATGAACACCTCTGTCCCAAGCTACAGTCCATCAGTTCAGTGGTCAAGGGACAATGGGCAGCTTTATGACTTGGGCCATGACATCTAAAGCAAATTACATCCCCAGTTGAGACCTTTGTTACTACCTCAGCAGCCCCTTTGGACCTTGGATGCCCCACCTCCTTTTGGGTATCTGTCCCCTGATGAGAACCGTAGTATGTAGAGGGTAAGTTCTGTTGCCTCCCCAAGGACCTCTCTACCACTTGGTATCATTCAACCAATCCGACCAGGTAGTCAGCATTCCAGGGATCTCCCTGGGCAACCCATGTCTGTACCGGTCTCAGAAGGGAGGGCACAAAGTGGTTCATTACAACTCGCTCCACCATCTGCACTGGGGTAGCGGATTCTGGCTGTAACCATTTTTCGACCAGGTGTAACAAGTCAAACATCTGGGAACGGGATGGTTTTTCATAGTGATATGCCCAGCGGTGGACCCGCTGAGCCCTGACAGTGATTGTCACCCCCAGGCTTGCCAAAATTTCAGTTTTTAATTTTGCATATTCTTTAGCATCCTATAGGCCTTCTGTTGCTCCCCGTTAAGTAAGGCACTAGCACCTCTGCCCACTGTTCTTTCAGGAGCCTCTCATGCTCCGTGACCCTCTCGAACATGGTTATAAAGACCTCTATGTCATCACCTCGGATCATTTTCTGCATGGCTCTCCTTACCGTCTTCCGGACATACAAGTTTTCACCTGGCCTTGGAGTCGGATTTGTCACCATGCCACGTATTGCTTCTGCAAGAAGATTTATCTGCCACAGCTGATATTCCAATGCTTACTACTGCTGCCACTGCCATTGCTCCTGCTGTTGCTCAAATGCTTGTTGCTGTTGTCACTGTGGCTGTTCCCGCTGCTGCTGCAACTGTTTTACCGACAGCCTGTTTGTCTCCTGCTGTGCCTGTTGTTGCTGCTGCTGGGCCTGCACCAAGTGTTTAATAACTTCCTCCATCTTGTGTGAATTAGCCTTGCCACTTATAGCCGCCTTCACCCAGGACATGCAGTACTCCTGCAGCCATCACACGTGTTTCCTGAGAACGTTGCCCGCACTCTAGCACCAAATGTGATAAGGCTACTCAGAAGCAGGTTGAGGTAATGACAGGAACGGTTTACATTTAAAACAGTCCGACTGGTTTATTTACAGATATCATAAACCACTCCAGGAAAAAAACATAAAGCAAGCCTTTTCGGACATAAAGATACAAAAACAAGAAGAAAATAACAAGTCCGTGTTCCTGCGGGCTCGCACACTCAAGATAAGCAGTCCACTTCTCACCCAGAGCTTCTCTCTGAAGATGTAGTAACCATCACACACACAGACACTATATGAGACTACTGGTCTCCTTTTATATTCAGTACCAAGCCCAGAGGTGGAGGTATGTGAGCAGTCAGACCCATCCATCTCTCCGGCTGCTCGTAAAACCCAGCCTTAATATGCCCTAATATTCTCTTAGTACTACATGTACTACAGCTTGCTCCCAGGCGTACATCACAGAAGATAAACACCTCTGCGACACATATCTCCCATCGACTACGTGGCCAGCAGCCATCTTACAACCGACATGAATCAGCAACAGCATACAGCACACTGACAGCAGCACAAAGGACCTCAGAACTAGCAACACATAGAACTCGTTGCCCAGGTACCTCCATTAAGGTGAAGGTGGCTTAAATACCTGAAGCCTCCCAGCTGAGCTAAGAGGCATTTCGGGATCAGGGCGTACTAGTCCTTTAAAAAAAGGGGGGTGTCCGCATGCGCACCCTATGGGTATTCCCAGGAGGACTGTGTGGTGCGCGCAGGCCCTGGAATACAGCAGCAGGGATCGTGGATGGGGCAGCCACCACTGGGTGGCCAGGAAGATGAGAGTGCGGATGTCCCTGCCGGGGAGGAAGGCAGGACAATGCAAGGATTTTCATTAGATGGGTGGCCGGGAATGTGAGAGTGCTGGCATCCTTGCTGAGGTAGAGGGGCAGGATTTTTTTTAGCTGATATTCAGTAACTTTGAATTGAAAATTATTTTACACAATTTCAAGTTATTTTAGTGAACATTGTGTTTTTTTTTCTTACTTAACAGAAGAGTAGCAACAATTTTGTCCATATGTGTATATTTTTTCATATTCCCTTTGTTTTTCAAAGAAGTAGGGATATTGACATATATGTTAACAATTTATTAGCAATCTCATTCCAAATGGCATGCATGTAGATTGTAAACCTTGTTCCAAAATTGAGGCACAATTCTTTCAGCCTAAAGAGAGTTTGAGGAATGAGAGCTCCAAGGCAGGTTGTTATGATTTTTGGTATGATTCCAGCCAGTGATGAATTGAATGGTCTCTATTTTAGGCCTTTAGTTACAGATTGCATTTATCTGGCAGAAGTGCTGTGTCAGTTTTTTTTAGCTGATGGTTTTAAATGAGTCATTTTAGTTGGCACTGAATGTTCATTTCAGACATAATTGTGAGGTCATTAAATCAGAACATCTTGGGCACATTTGCAATCCACTTAGAGACTGCGAACAATTCACTGATAAAGCGTAATAATTTCAAGCAGAGATCAGGAATGGTAGACTTCTTTTACTGGAAGATATCAGACATTTACTTTCTGAAACAAATAATGTTTTTTTTTTTAGATTATCTTGATACAACACATTTTCATTATATTTCATAGAGATATTTGTCACGCTAGGTACAGGGAACTACCAAGGGAAACACTGTGTCTAGGGAGAGGGAAGATGGTGACCCCTGACCAAACCTACTTCTGGTCCCTGGGGTCCCTTGCCACTCTAAATAGGTTCCGCTCCTATGCGCCAAGCTGGATACCTGACCCTAGGTATCCCTAATGCTGGGCCCTAAATATGGAACGGATGGGAAGAGCTTTTTGTCAACCCCATTATAGAACTATAGAAGACACACGGGGGGAAAAGCATGAACTACTTATCATTAGATGACTCAGGTAGGGGTTAAGCAGAGCTTTCAGCAATGATACCACAGAGGAGTACAGACCACCTGCTTGCAACCTCGGCTTGAAGGAACTGAAAATATCACCAGCACAGTCCAAAGGAAGGAAAGGGTATTTGGATGGAAGTCGAGCTCCTGCTGGGTCCAAAAGGGAGAGAGCTGTATCCAGCAGGAAAGCTACTTATACCAATGAATACTGACAGCAGGAACAATGGAAAGTCAGGGAGCATTCTGCGCAGCCAGACGCTGTGACCTTCGATGGCCAGAAACCACATGAGTGTATGTCACATGTGACACACTCGCGACAATATTGCATTTGACATGAGAATGCCTTAATTGTGGATCAGTGAAAACATTTAAAAGAATAGGCATTTAAGGTGCTATGTATGTATGCAATCAAAAAGTAGCTCAGATTTTAATTTATGGAATACTGTAGAAATTAAGCAATCTTTTTACTTATTGTTAGTTGTTTTACGCCATTTAATTGTCAGCTGCTTGATGGGAACTGAATCCTGAGGCCCCATCAATCACTCAATAGACCCCTGATAAGTGTGCAGATCAAAAAGAAGGAGCACACAGCTCATACCAGAGATAAGGCACAGATTCAATAGAAATCCTACAGGGTGGAGTACTCCGCACATAGTGGAATACTGATTCATTGCAAAGTCATAGGCCCTGAGTCATCATTTTGTAAGGGACCTTTATTTTCTGTGTTGTGGTATTCATTGCCCAAATTCTACAAAATAGCGGATGTTGGTTGATGAAAAAAACAAAATATTTTTATAGTTAATACAGTTTGAAAAAAAACAAATGACCATTAGATATAAGTGAGGGATGGCAAAGGACAAAGGCAAGGGGCACATGTGTGCCGCCCAGGGCTATGGGGTACTCGGTCCCAGGCAGTGTACTACTGGGATGTGTCACTGGATGGCCATTGCCCGGTTCCGTGACCCCGGGGGTCGCTTTAAAAAGGGGTTTATTTACAGAGGGATAGATAATAAAGTTTATGTCGTGACGCCACTTGCGGGTTGGAGTTATGGTGATAGAACCGCTGCTGCACAGTCTTCTCGCTGGGGCTGATGTGAAGGCAGCCTGGATGTTGGGCTCTCCGCATATAGGGCAGGGGCCCCAGGCGGTTAGGTGATGAAGTTAGGCGCGGAAAGAATGGTAGGCCACACGAGGAGTTGCTGTGTAACTGGTTCTCTTTACTCACAGTAGATGGTAACTGGTACCCGGAGGAAGGCTGGTATTCACCTCTGGTTCCCTTAGTCCTTAGAGTCAATGTTCGGTTCCGGTCTCTGGTTCTCCCGTTACTGCTGGTGCCCCTGGATGTCTAAAGTCAGTGAGGTCCTGGATGGTCCCCTCACTGTGCAGATTTTTATCAGGTCTGCCTGGAGCGTTTGCCTGACCTACGGCTCTGTGCCCCGTCGGTGCTATGGTTCCAGGAGTACTTCGCCGTACTCCACCAGCAACCACACGCCTGAGCCCTCAGGTCACCATCACACTCCCGTGTCAGTGCACTGACGTCTGTCTTCTCTCACTTCCACTTACTAACTTCCTCACTGTCTGTCCTCTCCCACCTGGTTGTTGTCTAGTGGACTGGATTGGCTCCACCCCTGGGTGGCCATCCATTGGGTCCAATTCTAGTCTGTCACCAGTCTGTGGGGATGGGGGAAAACTGAGATTATAATGTGTTTTGCTGTTACCGGCACTGGTCTTCCAGGTCCCTGGATGTAGGCCCTGCATCTTTGACAGGATGCAGTACCTTGTAGTGCCCTGATGGCTTAAGGGGCGCTACACATGCATATCCACAATGCGTCATCCAGTCATCCTGATCCCAATTGTCATTTGACTGGACTAAACTTTCAGAAAATAATTGTACACATTTTCATAAGCATTTATGTTAGTTCCTTAGAAAAAGCATCTAAACCCATCTTTTTAAACTAACAACAAATCCTTACTGTGACCACCTCTTGATGTAGACTATTCTACAGATTAATAGTTCTTATGATAATGAAGCCTCATTTTCTAGACACTGAACCTGTCTTTCTCCAGGCAGTGTCATGCTAGTGACTCGCACTGGTAGTTAGAGATACCCTACTCACTGTATTCACTGGTCTGCTTATCCCAGCCTTGATTCGTTTCCCAGACCTGCCTCCTGTAGCCTTTCCAAATCTGCTGCAACCTCCTGCTGCTGCTGAGTTCCACCTGGCTATAGGGAGGTCCAGGAATTTAACCTCACTGTGTCCGGCACAGTTTAGCTCTTCTGGCCAATCCGTTTTGTAGCTAGGGCCTTATTAGGCAGCTCCACCCACCACTTCCCACCTGATCTAGGTTCTAGTTCGTCTTACGTCTAGATTCCTGCAAGGTGCTCTGTAGTGTCTCACCCATTTTCTGACCTGGCTTGCCTACTCGATTATGCCACCCTCTCTTCTACTGACCTTGGATTTCCTGAACTCGCCATTTGCTTAAGTCCAGCTGTACTTCGCGCCTCTGTCTCTGACCCTCTGGTCAGCTGCTGCAGTCTCAGGGACTGTCCTGGAGTGGTACCTGGTGACTACTGGTGGCCCAGCCTATCCTCACCATCAGAGGTTCTAGCAAACACTCGGTAGTCACTTAGTCACGACTCTCCAGGGTAAGTCCGGTCCGTAGCACATTGGGTCCACACCCACCAGCATTACACAGAGGTAGTACTCCTTTGTCTTTTGAGGTGGTTTTACATGAAACAGCTTTTGACCATACTTTTTGCAGGGGGCTATTTTTGCACCTTGTATGGAATTATCTCTGGTAGGCAATGGCAGGGATGCAGTAAAGTGGCACACACAGGTTTTTAGTCCAAAAATTCAGTGTTGTATTCACACTGATACAAACAAAAAAACACAGTCTTAGTTCAGACAGGTATGTAAAGCAAAATTCAAGGCTGTCAAACTGCATAGCAAAAGGTCCTGGACGTGTCAGTCCATTCAAGTATGTTTTTCCCACAAACCTGCTTCAGCGCTCCAGCCCAACCACCCACACCCTACTGAGGAGTTAGGGCTGGCAATTTATGCTACCATAATCCTGCAGCTGTGAAAGTCAGGCATTGCCCCCAAAACCCAGAATAGCAGAGAACGTCCAGACCAGGGTTTGACCTCTTTCTTGCTGCTCACCAGTGCAAAAAGCACTTGCTAGGAGGAATATATTCCCATCTACCACCATAACCTTTTGTAGATTTTCTTTGTACCTTTTGTAACGCCAAGGTGTCTTGTCAATGAATTGGTCCCAGGAACTAACCTGCATATTCCAGATGGGACTGCATTAATGCTTAGAAAATGGTATTATCTCCTTGTCCCTCAAGTTCATCACAAAATCCTACTGGCCTTAAGGCCTAGTCACACTAAACAACTTACCAGCAATCCCAATAACAATACAACCTGATAGGGATTGCTGGTAAGTTGCTAGGAGGTCTCTGGTGAGATGTCACACTAAGCGACGCTCCAGCGATCCCACCAGCAATCTGACCTGGCAGGGATCGCTGGAGCGTCGCTACACGGGTTGCTGGTGAGCTGTTGACTCGCCCACCCCAGGGCTATGGGACACCCAATGCCGGGCCGGACTAGTTCGGGGGACGTCAGTGGTGGATGGGCCCGACTCCCTACCCTGGTGGGGTCAATTAATATGGCTTCAGTGGGGGTGATTATTAAAGTTTATATTCGTGACGCCACCTGTGGTTTGCGGCTATTAGGCCGCCTCTGCTGTATGAGGCCTCCGGGGTGATGGAAAGGCAGCAATGGTGGTACTGCTCTCCACAGGTGGAGCTGGTCCCCGGGGCAACAGTTGGTGTTTGTGAGTGTCGTTGTAGCTGCGGTGTAGTGCAGGGCCGACAGGGCGGTGAAAGGACCGGACACAAACAACAGTCTCTTTACCTTTTCCTCTTTTACTTGGCAAACGGTTAGCCCTGGGAGACCGTTACAGGTGGTAGAGGGCTCCGGCTGGCCTGGAAGTAACTGAGGTATCTTTTTGGCCAGCTGAGTATGAGGCCTACTCCCTGTTCTTTCTTTGCGGTTATAGGACCCTGCACTTTGGGTTAGCAATGGCCCTCTTGCTGCTGGGACCGGTGGTTCGTCCCTCTCCCTGTGTGGTAGGCTGCGCAGGCCCTCTCTGGTGCTTCTCTGCTGGAGTCCACACCGGGCCCTGGTGGTGCAGCTGTACCTTCAGGTTGCTTATGGGCCAGGTGCTTACAGCTCTCCTGCCCTTCAGATTCGGCTACCAGGGAAGGATTTTACACCCTGGCAACCACAGACTCCGATGTCTGATTCTCTCCTGTGCCTCTCTGCCAATCCTGCTTCACTGGGCCAAGCTATTCCAGCTCCAGGCCCCAGTTCCACAGGACAGCACAACTCTGCGTCTTCACTCTTCAGCTTCCCTCTCAGACTGAACACTAACTCCTCCCTCAGGTCAGACTTGAGGAATGCTCCCTGGGACTCCAGGTTCAGAGCTCCCTCTGCTGGCCTGAGGGAGAAACTACGTTGGATGTTGGTACCTACTGGCCAATGATTTCCCCAATTACCTCCAGGCTCAGTATTAACCCTTTTGAGGGGGCAACACTGTTGTGGCGACCAGGTCTTGGGGCGCCACACTCCCCATTAGTTAAACTCAGTACTCCCGGACTGAAGAAAACAAAAAAACATAACATGTCAGAACATTTCATCCCATTGTGGGAGGCGCATTACTTAAACGTTGCAAACTTAAAATAATTAACTTTAGAGTCTTTGGTGCCTTCTCACCACAATTCTGGTAGGGGGCACAACAGGTGCAACTATATACATTTTTGGCTACAACAAGTCCAGTAGCCTGGCAGTCTGTTCAACTTTTTTAAACTAAAAAGGGCAATATACCAGCCACTAAGTCCAGTGGCCTGGTTAAAACATTACACATCATAAACAGGGGACCACATTCCAGTCTAGTTGCCCGGTACACAAACAAGGGGGTGACATCTTCGAAAAGCACAAGGGGCAGGAATGCAGGGAAGGGTGTCATCTTCAAAAAGAACATGGGGCTGTACAAAAGGGGCAATCTTCAGAAATGACGAGGGGCACACAGGGTTTATTTACAGTTCTGTTACATCTTCATTTCTTTACTCTTCAGTGCTGGGGTCCTTGGGGTCCCGCTTCGGCAGGGCCCTGGGCAGCATATAGGCCATTGAGATCCTTGTCTGGGTCTCCTGGGTGCTGGTCACTGGCTTGCTGTAGGGTGCTGCAGCCTGGGATTGAACAAGTCCGCTGGCTGGTATGGTGCTGCGGGCGGGAGCGGTACTGCATGCTGGCATAGTGCAGCGCCACTCTGGCTCTTCCAGGGCTGCCTCCTCCCGCAAGATATGCACGCTCAGGGCGTACCAGCCTCGGCTTCCCATCAGCCGCGTGTACTCCACTACATCACCCGGCTTCACATCGCACCCTGGGTGGCCTTTAGTGAGGTGCTCTTCTATGTCGCGGCGTGCGACAAAGACGTCTTTTCCTAGGCCGGGCTCCCGAATGAAGCCCCAGCCTTCTTTCAACTTAAATTCCAGCACCTGGCCTCTGCATACTGGGCCCTGGTGCTCTCTGCGGCTTCGCCGGATCCGGGCCTTAGCAGCCAGATTGGACTCTTCCTTGGCACGGTGCCTCTCCTCCCGGCTCTCCCGCTCCTGCTGGTACTCTTCCAGAATTTTCTGGCAGGCCAGTTCGGTAGCCATCGGGGTCTTTTTGGGGCGCAGCGGCTGCTGCAGTCTTCCACTGTTGATGGGCGCAGCATCCAAGTTCACTCCCGGTGATGTCGCTCCCAGGAGGCTAACAGGGGGACTCAGGAGGGGGCCCACTAGCTATTTGGGGTCCATACCGCCCCAGGCGCCATCTTCAGGGGCCTCCGGCAGGCCTCCAGTGCCCCACAGAGCGTCAGCGGGGCTGGCGGGGGAATCGAGGGGGACTGTGGAGGGACTGGGCAGTGGCACTTGGTAGGGCCGTGGGTCCGGACGGGTTGGGGATGTATTTTGCTCACCCGGGTGCTGCTCGGCGGCCTCCATCCTGTGGCCCACGTCCTCGGGTGCCGTCCGGTTTTCACTCCGCCGGTCCACCTCCATCTGCAGCGTGTTCAGCCTCCGGGCAAGGATTCTCATCTCCTCCCGGATCACTTTCAGCTCAGGGTCCATTTCTCTGGTTCCCGGTGCGCTCTTCTGCGGCTTCTCCGCCATGCTACCAGCCTGGGGAACACTCGCTGCTGTACTGCTCGGGTGCTCGACCTCGCCACTCGACTGCCTTTCTCATGTGCACCCAGTAGAACCGATCACGGGGTAGGACCTCCAACTTCTTCCACCCGAAGTGTCCTGCTCTGTCATGGTAAGCGGCTAGGACCATTGGAGCATCCCTCTGTGGGACCACTATCTGCCAGACGAGTTCATTCGTTCGCCAGTTGACATATCTCTTGCAGAGCTTGCCTTTATAGAGAAACAGTTTTCCCCTCTCCTTCCACAGCTGTTGAGCTTCTTGTGGAGCATCGGGACCAAGATTGGTTTCGGCTTGTGCCAGCTTTTCTTTAACTAATCGGACGGCCGGGTCGCTGTCCTGGGTTTCTTCCCATTTATGGTGGAGTAGTGGGTTGATAGAAAGCTCTTGCTGACTAGAGCGCTTTCTTCTTACAGCATGCTCACACTGGGAGACACCTTGTCCATCGAAAGCTGGTAACTCTATCTCTTCCAGTTCATCCAGGTCTTCTCCAGACTCAAGTAAGTGAGGCATTCTGGACAGCGCATCCGCATTGTTATTCTTCTTGCCAGCCCGGTACTTGATGGTAAAGTCAAAGTTGGACAGTCGAGCCATCCATCGCTGTTCTAGTGCACCTAGCTTAGCTGTTGCCAGGTGAGTCAACGGATTGTTGTCCGTGAAGATGGTAAACTTGGCCGACGCCAGATAGTGCTTGAAGCGGTCAGTCACTGCCAAGACAATCGCAAGGAACTCCAGCTTGAAGTATCTGTAGTTTTCTGGATTCCTTTCTGTGGGACGAAGCTTCCTACTGGCGTAAGCTATCACCTTCTCTCTGCCTCCCTGCACTTGGGACAGAACTGCTCCCAATCCCACGTTGCTGGCGTCTGTGTACAGTACAAACGGCTGGCTGTAGTCAGGGTTGGCCAGAATTTCTTCTCCAGTGAGAGCCATTTTCAGCCGGACAAAGGATGCTTCTATTTGGCTGTTCCATTCAAATGGAGGGATTTGCTTCTTAGCCTTCTTTGGCTGGCCCACCAGGAGATCTTGAAGAGGCGCTGCTATCTTTGTGAAACCATCTATGAACCTTCGGTAGTATCCCACCAGCCCAAGGAACTGCCGCATCTCCTTTACCGTGGTGGGTCTTGGCCAGTCCTTGATTACTGTGACTTTCTCTGGATCAGGTGCCACACCTTCTGCGCTGACCACATGACCCAGGTACTGTACCTTTGGCTTCAAGAGGTGACATTTGGACGGCTTTATCTTCAGGCCATACTCCGACAAGGACTCGAACACTTCTGCTAAGTGCCTCAGGTGGTCTTCATAGGTCTTGGAGTAGACTATGACGTCATCCAGGTACAATAGCACGGTTTCAAAGTTGTAATGGCCCAAGCAGCACTCCATCAATTTCTGAAATGTTCCTGGGGCGTTGCAGAGCCCGAATGGCATACAGTTGAACTCGCAGAGGCCCATTGGTGTCGTGAATGCAGTCTTCTCCTTGTCCACCTCTGCCACGGTAACCTGCCAATACCCACTGGTGAGATCCAAGGTGGAGAAATAGTTAGCTGATTTCAAAGCTGCTAATGATTATTCTATTCTGGGTAGTGGATAAGCATCTTTATGTGTAATGCGGTTAATTTGCCTGTAGTCAACACACATTCTCATTGTGCCATCTTTTTTCTTTACGAGCACTAGGGGAGCTGCCCAGGGGCTACAACTATCTCTGATCACCCCAGCCTCCTTCATTTCCCGTAACATTTCTTTGGCACGCTGATACTGTGCTGGGGGTACAGGGGTGTATCTCTCTTTAATGGGATGATGGTCACCAGAGGGGATTTGATGTTTAACCCCTTTTACCTGCCCAAAATCTAGGGGGTGTTTGCTGAAGACCCGCTCGTATTCCTGTACCACCCGGTAAACCCCATGATTTTGGTGTGAGGGGGTGGAGTCGGTGCCCACATGTAATTTTTGGCACCAGTCCTCCAGCTGTCCCTTGGAGCCATTGTCTTCCACCTGGTCGGACGGGATCAAGGGTTCCACTGCTTTGATGGTATTGTTACTAACAGTGTACAGTTTTGCTACAGTGGTGTACCGGGGCAATTTGGCTTCCTCCTCCCCACAATTCAGGACGCGTACGGGCACTCTTCCCTTGCGGACGTCTGCTACCCCTCTGGCTATCAGGACTCCAGGCCTACGTTCTGAATACACAGGTTCCACCAGGGCCTGGTAATCTTGACCCTTGAGGCCTATTGCTGCCCGACACCATATCAACATTTCACTTTTTGGGGGAATTGCAATGGGGAGAGGGTCACTTACCCTTACACTGCCAATTTCTCCTCCGGCCAGCTCTACCTGCTGCCTTCTCATCAGGGCTCTGATCTCCCTCTGTAGGGCACGCTGCTGCCCGGATCTGGCATTTTCGGATGCCTGCTGCAACAAAATTATCACTTCAGCAAGACAATTTTCCATCACATTTATACCAATGGTTAGCAGTGGGTTAGATTCTTTGCGATCAATATCTACAATTATCATCCCCTGACATGGCAATTCTACCCGCCCCACTTTAATGGTTACTTCCTTATACCCAATTTGAGGCAAGGGCTGACCATTACTGGCCACAATTGTTAAATCATCATCTGGGCCATGGTCCATGTCTGAATCAGCCCAATATCGTTGGTACAGTTTATAAGGGATGGTTGTTACCTGGGACCCCGTATCCAGGAGGGCAGTCAGAGGGATCCCATCCAGCACAATAGGAAGGACCGGTCATCCTCCCACATACTTGCCGCGACTGGGAGTTGAGCCGGGATTTCTTACACCTGGGGGTTGGCTCCTGGCCCCAGGGTCGGCCCATTTAAAGGACAGTACCTCGCTATGTGGCCCGCCTGGCTGCAGCGGCGGCAGATCGGCTGTCCAGCTGAATCATACTGGTCTGTGTCTTTTCCTCGGGTCGGCGGAATCCTCCTCTGCCGCATCCACGGGACGTCATCTGGACTGGAGGCCAACTCGATTCTTGCAGGCGATGGGGTCACTTGTAGAGACTACATGGTCTTTGCAAGGGCAGCCACAGTCTTGGTCAGCTCCTGGACCTGTAGTCTGAGCTCGGCAGCGGGATCTTTATCCAGGGACTGCGCCTTGGCCCCTGCAGTGGCTCGGGTTGCAGGCACTACCTCCGGGTACGTGATAGCAAGTGGCCAGAGGGGTACTGGGTCATTTGGTGTAGATTCTCTCAGTACCCGGATGGCCTGGTCCTTAAACTTTGCAAAGTCCAGAGCAGGGTTCTGCAGGACCATGATACACTGCTGGGTCCTGTGGGCGTCGGACAGGAGCCCTTCTATGAACTGCTCAGTTAGGAGCTTGTCTTCTTCACGTTCACTCTCTGGGTCCACCTGTTTAACTGCTCTCAGGGCCTCCTGCAAGTTTAAGGCATAGTCCCGTATGCTGTCTGTGGCCCGTTGCTTGCACCCAAAGAATCTCATTTTTATTTCTGCTGCGGTGCGGGTGTCAAAAGTACTCTTTAACTTAGCCAGTATCTGGGTTGCTGTCCCTTTATCTGTGTCAGGCCAGGACTTCACTTCACGCTGGGCCGCGCCAACTAGCTGCCCCATTAATATGCCCACCTTCTGGCTCTCAGTTAGAGGATACACTCTAAACAAGCTGTGCAACCTTTCTCTGAAGTCGCTTAGGGTATGTGACTCCCCGGAGTACTGCGGTAGCCAGTCCGCTCCCGGAAGGTATGGCATGGTGAGTGGCATTACAGGCGCTGCAGCGGGGGCTGGGGCAACGACGAGTGGGAGTGCATCGGTCGGTGCCGCGACGTCTTGGGCTACAGCACCCACCTGCCCTTCCTTGGCGTCGGACATCTTTCCCCCCCTTAGTGGACCTTACCAGGCTCCGCTCTCTTTTTCAAATCTCTTCTGGGTAGCGCGGGGTTAACGACCCTCCGCTCTGCTGGCGCGCCCCCTTTGCGCTCTTTTTCGGGCACGCCCCCTTTCTTCCTGCGCTCAGCAGCACTAATGGCGGCGGCAGTTTTCAGTAAAACACAGTCTTTTCAAAGGCACAGTACCCGGTGGGCGCCAGGCACGTTATCCTGTTCGTGACGCCAAAGTTGACTCGCCCACCCCAGGGCATTAAAATATACACCTTTAATAGTAAACCTTAAAAGAGCAACGTTAATTACTCTGATGCATACAGGTCAAGTTCAAAAAGCCATCACTATCTGAGGTGAACACACCCTGGCCACTTAAGTTAGCCAGATAGGGACACACCCGCAAGGGGTCCCGTCTAGTGATGGCCACTAGAAAAAACAAACACAAGAAAAAAACAAAACAAACAAAACCAAAAGGTGATGTTGCTGTAGGCAAAGGACAATGGTCCAATTGACAAAAAACACAACAAAAGAAATAATACCTAAAAAAACAAATCAGTATGCACTCATCTTGCTGACAGTGGTCAGTCATACATGTACATAAATATGCAGTAGACTTTTAGGTATTTATAAAAGGAATGGTCTCACCCAATCCCTTTTCATGGGAGGTCATGCAGTCTCTTGATCCTGAACAGTAGAGTCGTCCGCCATATACTGGCCCTACCACTTCTTGGATACAAAATAATAAAACTGCTACCCCAAACTTCCGTCCTCACAAGGACGGACCACAACTAGGTCTCAAGCTGGACCCCTATGCTGACCCTGATGACATCCCGACGCGTTTCGTCACTCAGACTCCTCAGGGGACATAATAATCGTCAGTCAGGTCCTTGCTGCCAGCCCTCACCAAACCATAGTGTCAGAGATTCTGGCGTGGCCAAAACTGGGGTCATTTAAACATATGAGTTGTATCATTACTCCAATCAGGAGGTACAGCTCACCTGATGTTTATTAAGTCAAGATAATGTGGATCCTGCCATGTGGGTTTTGATTGAACATGTGTGGTTATGCCTCCTAGATGATGTCACATGCGTTCCACCGAGGTAACGCCCATGACATCCGGGAGTGCTGATCCAATCAACACCCCGATCGATGTGCCACTCAGTCCCGTTCCTTCCGGTGTGCATTTCACCCATAGGAGTATAGATGATCATTAAAGTTGCACATCCGGGAATCTCCCGCGTCACCTCCGGCCGGCCACATCACTCACCCCGGACGGGGACACACATCCCATATGCACCGGCATTAGAGGGGAGGGATTTCCTGTTACCCAGGATCATGTAGCCGGAAGTGTCCCCCGCGTCACTTCTGGCCGGTCACATCAATCACCCCAGGCGGGGGCACATCTCCCACATGCGCCGGCATTAGGGGGGAGGGACTTCACGTTATCCAGGATCACGTGGCCGGAAGTGCGCGTCAGAGCCACACCGCGCGTCACCTCCTGCCCCATGTCTAGTGTGGAAGAGGAGGAACCTCCCCTTATCCAGGGTCATATGACCGGAGGTGCGCGTCAACGCTACAACGAACGTCACCTCCTGCCCCGTGTGTCAATCAGGAGTATGGAGGAGGTCATATGACCGGAGGTGCGCGTCAACGCTACAACGCACGTCACCTCCTGCCCTGTGTGTCAATCAGGAGTATGGAGGAGGCGGTCCTACGCAAAGGCACATACCCGATATAGCTCCATTCATCCGATCGCACCACATAACATCAAATTAATAAAGAGGATACGTATGGGAGATTATATCCAATAAATAAGCACATTAACCACACATGTTTAAGAAACAAATCAAACCCTTCAGAGGTAATCAGATCCACATAGTGTTGTTCCTTTACCACAATCGTACGTAACTGCATACTTGACGGTACATACGCAAATTTTGTGATATATGACTCTAGGACATAATCATGATGCCATAACCTAATTGGTAAATGGAGTGGGCAAAAACGATGATTCCTCCCCTGATTCCATTTAGTAGGCACCAAAGGGGTATGAGGAAATTATAGAAGGCAGGGATACACCCTCCACAAAAGACTAAATGAAGCTGTTGAAAAGTAGCTGCTCATTTAGACCCTTGGGGGAAAGGGTTTCTAGTTGGAAGATCCACCTTGTCTCTCTTTGCAAGATGAATCTATCCCAACCCCCCCTCTTTTGGGTCTCAGGACCTTGTCAATTCCAGTAAACCTTAGGACACGTACATCTCCACCATGTTTTTCGGTGACGTGCCTGGCCACCGCAGTGTCCCTGCGATGTTCAACGTCACCAAGGTGTTCACCTATCCTCCGTCTGAACTCACGAATAGTTTTCCCGACATATTCGAGGCCACAAACACAGTCAATCTTGTAAATAACCCCCTGTGTGCGGCAGTTGATAAAATGCCGGATGACATACTCTCTACGGTTTACATTACTTCTAAACGTCTTGGTGGTCTGAATCACAGGACACGCAATGCAACCTGAACATTTGAAACATCCCTTGACTCCCCTTGTCAGCCAATTGTCCTCGATTGACCGCACAAAATGACTATGGACCAGCCGGTCCGAAAGGGATTTCCCTCTCCTATATGTGATTTGTGGTCTCGTCGGGAGAATTGGACACAAGTCCCTGTCCATTTGTAAAATGGCCCAGTGTTTACCCAGTATGCGGCGTACACTCTCCGCACCATTGTCAAAGGTGGTTATAAATCTGGTTATTCCATCCTGGGTCTCCACTTTCTTCTTAGGGATCAACAGTTCAGTTCTTGGTCTCTCCTTAGCTACCTCGTAAGCTCTCTCAATAATGGTCTTTGGGTACCCCCTCTCCTGGAACTTGGCTCCCAGGTCACCCGCCTGCGCCTGGAAGTCACCTTCTCTGGAACAATTTCTTCTAATCCGAAGAAATTGTCCCTTCGGTATGCCCCTTTTTAGATGTTTCGGATGACTGCTGTCCCACCGAAGTAGGGAATTAGAAGCTGTCGGTTTATAATAGGTGCATGTCTGTAGATTCCCCACAGCATCTTTCAGAATCAATACATCCAAGAAGGGGAGGGAGCCACCCTCCTCAAAGGCCGATGTAAACTTTAGACCAATATTGTTCATATCTAGGCCCGCTACATAGTTGGATAGATCATCCCTAGCACCATTCCAAACCACCAGGATGTCATCTATGTAGCGGGCCCAGATCTCAAAGTGTTGTGTAACCTCCTCCGTCTCAGAAATAAAAATCATCGTCTCCTCCCACCAGCCCAGGAGCAAGTTGGCATATGATGGTGCACAGGGGCTCCCCATCGCGGTGCCCCTGAGCTGGTGGTAGAAACGGCCATCGAAGAGGAAAACATTCTTGGTCAAACAAAAATTGAGGAGTCTCAAAACGAAGTCACTGTGTTGTTGATACTGAGTGCCCCTTGTCGATGGAGGAATAAAGAGCCTCAACATCAATGCTAGCGAGGGTGGCGTTAGATTGAACAGTGATACCCTCTAACTTACGTAGAAGGTCTGGTGTGTCCTGAACATGGGATTGAAGGGCCAAAACAAAAAGGCCTCAAGATTTTATCGAGGTAAATTCCACAATTCTGGGTGAGGCTATTAATCCCTGACACAATCGGTCTCCCTCTAAGGGGGTCCAGTCCCTTATGAATTTTAGGGAGACAATAGAACGTTGCCATGACAGGGTTTTTTTGGAACAGAAACTCATATTCCGACTTGTCAATGACTCCTAATGACAGCCCCTCATCCAGAATTAATCTCAACTCTTCCATATAAGTCTTAGTGGGGTTCCCTGGAAGAATCTCATAAGCATCCCTATCACTCAGCAATCCCAGGCAGAGATCAACATATCTGTCCTTGTCCATGACGACCACATTGCCACCCTTATCCGAGGGTTTTATGACAATGTGGTCGTCACCCTCCAAACTTTTCAAGGCCTGGATCTCCAAGCTATCCAGATTATATTTGGAGAAGGTACCAGTCACAGAAAGACTCTTAAGTTCATTTGTTACCAACTGCTCAAAAATATCTATTGCTGATAAGTCACCAGCAACCGGTGGAATCTTGGAGCTTTTATTTTTGAGCTTTGTAAAGGGGCCAAGACCCCTCAAATTGGGATCTTCCTCCTCCAAACTGCTCAAGAGTCTTACATCCGGAAGTAGATCAGACGGGATGTCAAGATCTTGACAGACCCTGGCGTCCTGCCTGAGAAAATGCTTCCTCCACCTCAGCTTCCTGACAAACAAGTTGAGGTCTTTAATGGACTCGAACAAATCAAAATTGGAGGTTGGCACAAACGATAACCCCCTTTTTAATAAATCAATTTCTATTGGACTAAGTACCTTTTTGGACAAATTGATAATCTCTATGTTGGGTGTCATTTGCCCCTGTGGAATTGCCGGTTTCTGAGAAAATGGGGTTCAAACAAGTGAGTGGGGGAAGTGAAATCCACCCTTTCCCCAGATTTATAGCCACCCCTGCCTCTACCTCTGCCTTTGTTTTTATTTTTCCTGGACTTCCTAAAGCCCTCAGTATCGGAGGTTTCAGTATCCGTGGAAGATGGTATTGTGGGAGGGATATCCGGGCCTGGTTGATTATTAAAGACCTGATAGGCCCGATTATCTTTAAAGTCCAAGATATCCCTATTGTACTGTTTATGTTTTCGTTCCTTGAGGTGATATTGGAACCTTTCCAAGCTATCCTGTAGTTTCTTTTCTTTATTGGTAAAATCTGGCTCACCAGAATACTTCTTGGTGACTTCAATAGATTCCTTAAGTTTATTATTCAACTGAGAGAGAGTGGCCCTCTCCTCCTCCAACATAATCTGCATCAGTCTCAGGGAGCTATTAGTGGCCTCTCTCTCCCAGTTGGCAATAAAGGAGGCACTTTTATACCGTGGCCCAACCGACAGTTGAATTCTAAGGCCCCTTGGGACTATTCCAGCCTTAATATAGCTCTCCAGGGACTGAACCTCCCACCATGAGGCAATTTGGTCCGTGTACACTTGAGTTAATTCATTAAAGGCTGTCCCATAGGAAGGTATATATTTCTTCTGTGTGAGCTCTTTATCTGAAAAGACATTTCTAGCCTCAACCAACCAATCATCAGTATTTAGACCAGTAGAAAGGAACCCTGCCATCACAAATAGTAAATCAGCAATCCCAAAATGTTAGTGTGCAAAATAGCATTAAAATATACACCTTTAATAGTAAACCTTAAAAGAGCAACGTTAATTACTCTGATGCATACAGGTCAAGTTCAAAAAGCCATCACTATCTGAGGTGAACACACCCTGGCCACTTAAGTTAGCCAGATAGGGACACAACCGCAGGGGGTCCCGTCTAGTGATGGCCACTAGAAAAAACAAACACAAGAAAAAAACAAAACAAACAAAACCAAAAGGTGATGTTGCTGTAGGCAAAATACCTAAAAAAAACAAATCAATATGCACTCATCTTGCTGACAGTGGTCAGTCATACATGTACATAAATATGCAGTAGACTTTTAGGTATTTATAAAAGGAATGGTCTCACCCAATCCCTTTTCATGGGAGGTCATGCAGTCTCTTGATCCTGAGCAGTAGAGTCGTCCGCCATATACTGGCCCTACCACTTCTTGGATACAAAATAATAAAACTGCTGCCCCAAACTTCCGTCCTCACAAGGACGGACCACAACTAGGTCTCAAGCTGGACCCCTATGCTGACCCTGATGACATCCCGACGCGTTTCGTCACTCAGACTCCTCAGGGGACATAATAATCATCAGTCAGGTCCTTGCTGCCAGCCCTCACCAAACCACAGTGTCAGAGATTCTGGCGTGGCCAAAACTGGGGTCATTTAAACATATGAGTCGTATCATTACTCCAATCAGGAGGTACAGCTCACCTGATGTTTATTAAGTCAAGATAATGTGGATCCTGCCATGTGGGTTTTGATTGAACATGTGTGGTTATGCCTCCTAGATGATGTCACATGCGTTCCACCGAGGTAACGCCCATGACATCCGGAAGTGCTGATCCAATCAACACCCCGATCGATGTGCCACTCAGTCCCGTTCCTTCCGGTGTGCATTTCACCCATAGGAGTATAGATGATCATTAAAGTTGCACATCCGGGAATCTCCCGCGTCACCTCCGGCCGGCCACATCACTCACCCCGGACGGGGACACACAAGTAACTGAGGTATCTTTTTGGCCAGCTGAGTATGAGGCCTACTCCCTGTTCTTTCTTTGCGGTTATAGGACCCTGCACTTTGGGTTAGCAATGGCCCTCTTGCTGCTGGGACCGGTGGTTCGTCCCTCTCCCTGTGTGGTAGGCTGCGCAGGCCCTCTCTGGTGCTTCTCTGCTGGAGTCCACACCGGGCCCTGGTGGTGCAGCTGTACCTTCAGGTTGCTTATGGGCCAGGTGCTTGCAGCTCTCCTGCCCTTCGTGTTCGGCTACCAGGGAAGGATTTTACACCCTGGCAACCACAGACTCCGATGTCTGATTCTCTCCTGTGCCTCTCTGCCAATCCTGCTTCACTGGGCCAAGCTATTCCAGCTCCAGGCCCCAGTTTCACAGGACAGCACAACTCTGCGTCTTCACTCTTCAGCTTCCCTCTCAGACTGAACACTAACTCCTCCCTCAGGTCAGACTTGAGGAATGCTCCCTGGAACTCCAGGTTCAGAGCTCCCTCTGCTGGCCTGAGGGAGAAACTACGTTGGATGTTGGTACCTACTGGCCAATGATTTCCCCAATTACCTCCAGGCTCAGTATTAACCCTTTTGAGGGGGCAACACTGTTATGGCGACCAGGTTTTGGGGCGCCACACTGTCACACAGGCAGATCTCACCAGCAACCAGTGACCAGCCCCCAGCCAGCAGCGCCACGTGGAAGCAATTCTGCACTTGGTAACTAAGGTAAATATCGGGTAACCAACCCGATATTTACCTTGGTTACCAGCACACACCGGTTAGCGCTGGCTCCCTGCACTCCTAGCCACAGTACACATCGGGTTATCTACCCGATGTGTACTCTGCTACGTGTGCAGGCAGCAGGAGCCGGCTTCTGCGGACGCTGGTAACCACGGTAAACATCGGGTAACCAAGAAGCTCTTACCTTGGTTACCCGATATTTACCTTGGTTACCAGCGTCCGCCGCTCTCACACTGCCAATGCCAGCTCCCTGTTCCCTGCACTCCTAGCCACAGTACACATCGGGTTAATTACCTGATGTGTACTGTGGCTACGTGTGCAGAGAGCAGGGAGCCGGCACTGACAGTGTGAGAGCGGCGGACGCTGGTAACGAAGGTAAATATCGGGTAACCAAGGTAAGGGCTTCTTGGTTACCCGATGTTTACCGTGGTTACCAGCATCCGCAGAAGCCGGCTCCTGCTGCCTGCACATTTAGTTGTTGCTCTGTCGCTGTCACACACAGCGATGTGTGCTTCACAGTGGGAGAGCAACAACTAAAAAATGGTCCAGGACATTCAGCAACAACCAACGACCTCACAGCAGGGGCCAGGTTGTTGCTGGATGTCACACACAGCAACATCGCTAGCAACGTCACAAAAGTTGTTCCTTAGCAGCGATGTTGCTAGCGATGTTGCTTAGTGTGACGTGGCCTTTAGAAGCCGCTGATTGACTTTGCATGCTGTTATTTAATCTGATCTAATCTACATGTACATCCAGATTCTTCTCTACAGGTATCTTTCCTAGATTTAGTTTCCCTAGATTACACCCAAAAAATTGTTTTCATTGTTCACCTTTCTATGTAATTCTACCCATCAGATTTCCCTTCCTCACAGTCTTCCTTCCCTATAACCTGTGTCACACTCGCTTCCTTATCACTACTAGCATGCGGACAAACTCCTGCACCTTTTCTATTTTACCTATCTTTCCGAAACAGCATAAAGCCAGGAAGATTGATAGATCAACCATGTGAAGAGTCCAACTATGTCTCAGCAACACCAACTAAATCAATGTGGTCCTATATTACCAAGACCATAAGCTTTCCCATTTTGCTTGCTAGACTCCTCGCATTTGTGAACATACACTTTAGTTTTCCATTCATTTTCCATCATTTTCCTTCAGAAATGCTAATTCCTGAAACTTTATGGGCACATGTGTCTTTACAGGACAGAGAGGAGCTGTGGATATAGTGTTTTTGAATTTTGCAAAGTCATTTGGGACTGTCTAACAGGGTTGAATTATGGGTAAATTAAGGTCTATAGGCTTAGAAACTAAGATTTGTAATTGAAACTGTCTCAAAGACTACTGTACACCAAGAGAGTTGTGAATGACTGATACTCTAAGTGGTCTCTCGTTATAAATGGTGCACACTATCATTCAGTGCTGGGTCCGCTATTATTATAGTTATTTATGAATGATATAGAAAAGGTGATTAATAGTGTTGTGTCTATTTCTGCATATAACATCAAGCTATGTAGTATAGTACAGTCTATGGAAGATGTTCATAAGTTAAAAGCTAACTTTCACAAACTGAGTGTTTAGATATCCTCATGGCAGATGAGGTTCAATGTGGAGAAATCCTACCTAATCACCTAATCCTACCCTACAGTGCACTACTTCATTTTCTAATATAACCAGAACCACTCTCTCTAACCTAATGTCCTAAGTTTTTTTCTACCTTGTCATTAACCTTGTCCCTAATTGAATTACTCCGTGACCCCTTCTAAAATGCTCTCTCCCAGCCTAGCAGACCCCCTTCCATTGTGGTACAATTTCGTCTTCAGAATAATACAGATTGTAGCTGAATGGAAAGGTAGCCATTGCTCCAGGAATCCAATTGTTTCCTAAGGCGGGCTTTACACGTTGCGACATCGTTACCGATATATCGTCGGGGTCACATCGTTAGTGACGCACATCCGGCACCGGTAACGACATCGCAGCGTGTAAATCCTAGGTGGGACAATGAACGAGCGCAAAAGCATAAAAAAATCGCTGATCTGTGTCACGTCGTTCATTTCCATAATGTCATTGGAGCTGCAGGTACGATGTTGTTTGTCGTTCCTGCAGCAGCACACATCGCTGTGTGTGAAGCCGTAGGAACGACAAACATCTCCTTACCTGCGTCCACCGGCAATGCGGAAGGAAGGAGGTGGGCGGGATGTTATGTCCCGCTCATCTCCGCCCCTCCTCTTCTATTGGCCGGCCGCTTAGTGACGTCGCGGTGACGCCGAATGCACCTCTCCCTTGAGGGAGGAATTGTTCGGCAGTCACCGTGACGTCAACGACAATGTATTTGCGTGTGAAGCTGCCGTAGCGATAATGTTCGCTACGGCAGCTATCACCAGATATCGCATGTGCGACGGGGGCGGGTGCTATCGCGCTTGACATTGCTAGCCGGTGCTAGCGATGTCGCAGCGTGTAAAGTACCCCTAAACTTTGTCTATCCCTCGTGTAATTAAAAAGAAAGAAGATATTACTGTTGTTAGTGGGAGGTCATCTGCAAGGACCTGTGCTTACTTTAATAGGGATTTCATAAATTACATTCCCAAAAAGACCACATTTAGACATCTGTGAAGCATGGTTTGTGTACATACCGTGATGTATGATCTAGTCGAAGATCTACTGGCCCAAACTCAACAGCATCATAGGTATATAAGACTATATATATAAGACTGTTGGGTTTGGGTTAGGAGATCTGCGGCTAGATCGTAGATCATGGTCTGTACACAAACGGCTAAGTTGGGCTTAAGCAATTTTAGGAAGTGCACCAAAAACCACACAGCGAATTGCAGTTGGTTTGTGCTGCAGTTTTTGGCTATACGGTTTAACTTGTTTAACTTGTTTTTACATGTGAAAACTATGTGGATAACCATATTATATAAGCATGGCAATTTTAGCTATAAAATGCAATTTTTGATAGCGCTTTTATTCTCCAAGTAAGTGGTAAAGCTATAAAATGTTATATCCATGTGTGGATTAAAAAACAAAAATTGTACTACATTCCTTCCTTGACCGAGTTTACAAGAACATGTGAATTCATAGGTCAGTCGTGTCCCAACATTGCAGAAGTAACTTAATCCCTGTGCGGCTTATCCGCATTGCTGAGGGGCACACGAAAAATGTGCAATTCAATACAACTGAAACCAGCACTGTCTTGTATCCAAATAGGACCTAAGGTCCATGTGCACTAACACATTCAGAGAAAAAAACACTGCACACTCTATTTTGCCCAAAACATACGTGATGAATATTTAATGGTGAAATTAACAAGTTGAGTGTGGGACCAGGTGAAACAAATGAACAACTGAAGTTTCGGCCTGTGTACCTTGTTCACAGAGTTGCAGTTATTGGTGGTCCGAGGCTAGTATAATGCTCTGCATCTTAATGGACTGATAATCCTTAGGGGTACTTTGCACGCTGCGACATCGCAGGCCGATGCTGCGATGCCGAGCACGATAGTCCCCGCCCCCGTCGCAGCAGCGATATCCTTGTGATAGCTACCGTAGTGAACATTATCGCTACGGCAGCTTCACATGGACTCACCTGTCCTGCGACCGTCGTTCTGGCCGGCGACCCGCCTCCTTGTTAAGGGGGCGGGTCGTGCGGCGTCATAGCGACGTCACACACCAGGCGGCCAATCGGAGCGGAGGGGCGGAGATGAGTGGGATGTAAACATCCCGCCCATCTCCTTCCTTCCGCATAGCCTACGGAAGCCGCAGTGACGCCGGTAGGAGATGTTCCTCGCTCCTGCGGCTTCACACACAGCGATGTGTGCTGCCGCAGGAGCGAGGAACGACATCGGACTGTCGCATCAGCGTAATCATGGATTACGCCGACGCTGCACCGATGATACGATTACGACGCTTTTGCGCTCGTTAACCGTATCATCGAGCCTTTACACACTACGATGTCGCATGCGATGCCAGAAGTGCGTAATTTTCAATTTGACCCCACCAACATCGCACCTGCGATGTCGTAGTGTGCAAAGCCCGCCTTAGGGGCACTTTGCACACTGCGACATCGCAGGTGCGATGTCGGTGGGGTCAAATTGAAAATGACGCACTTCCGGCATCGCATGCGACATCGCAGTGTGTAAAGGCTGGATGATACGATTAACGAGCGCAAAAGCGTCATAATCGTATCATCGGTGCAGCGTCGGCGTAATCCATGATTACGCTGACGCGACGGTCCGATGTTGTTCCTCGCTCCTGCGGCTGCACACATCGCTGTGTGTGAAGTCGCAGGAGCGAGGAACGTCTCCTACCGGCCTCACTGCGGCTTCCGTAGGATATGCGGAAGGAAGGAGGTGGGCAGGATGTTTACATCCTGCTCATCTCCGCCCCTCCGCTCTGATTGGCCGCCTGCCGTGTGACGTCGCAGTGACGCCGCACGACCCGCCCCCTTAACAAGGAGGCGGGTCGCCGGCCACAGGGACGTCGCACGGCAGGTGAGTGTGTGTGTGAAGCTGGCGTAGCGATAACTTTCGCTACGCCAGCTATCACCACATATCGCTGCTGCGACGGGGGCGGGCACTATCGCACTCGGCATCGCAGCATCGGCCTGCGATGTCGCAGTGTGCAAAGTGCCCCTTAGTCTTGTATCTACCAGCACTCCTGTTGCCTAGGCTCATTGGTGTGTCAAGTATATAGGGTGGGCCTACAGCCCTACATAAAACTATACTGCACACAGGAGGTGAAATAAGTATTGAACACGTCATCAATTTTCTAATTAAATATATTTCTAAAGGTGCTATTGACATGATTTTTTCACCAGATGTTGGTGACAGCTCATCCAACCCACAAACACTGTTCAAATGCTGAAGGTTTGATGGACTCCTATGAACTCCAAGCTTTAGTTCCTTCCATAAATTTTATATTAGATTCAGGTCAGGTGATTGGCTAGGTCATTCTAGCAGCTTTATTTTCTCCCTCTGAAACCAATTGAGTGTTTCCTTGGCTATGTGTTGGGATCATTGTCTTGCTGAAATGTGCATTCTTGTTTCATCTTCATAAATGAATACACTCCAACAAATATGTCACAAAGCCTTTAGTTTCCTTTCCCAATCAACCTTTTCTGTGGGATACCATATTACAAAATACTCACAGAAATGTGGGCCAATGGTTGCAAACAAGCTGTATTCTTATTACTGTATTCTCATATACATGCTATGAAATAATCTCTTTACCATTGAAAATTATATATATTTGTAAATATTTAATTACATCTTTTCATCGATCAACACTGAAGATATGACACTTTGATACAATGTAAAGTAGTCAGTGTTCAGCTTCTATAACAGTATAAATTTGGTGCCCTCTAAATAACGCAATACACAGCCATTAATGTCTAAATCACTGGAAACAAAAATTAGTACACCCACAAGTGAAAATGGGAAAATTGTGCCCAAACTGTCAATATTTTTTGAGGCCCCCATTATTATCAAGCACTACCATAACTCTCTTAGGCATGGAGTTTACTAGAGCTGCCTTCACTGGTTGCCACTGAAATTCACTACCACTCCTCTATGACGACATCCCAGAACTGATTGATGTTAGAGACCTTCTGCTCCTCCGCTTTCTGTTTGAGTATGCCCACAGATGCTCAATAAGGTTTAGGTCTGGAGACATGCTTGGACTCTGTTTCTTTATCAAGGCAGTGGTCATTTTGGAGGTGTTAGAAGTCATCACATTCAGAAACAGGGCAGCAGGGCAGTATTCTAATGGAGGGGATCATGCTCTGCTTCAGTATGTCACAGTACATGTTGGTTCCCTCAATGAACTTTAGTGCCCAACAGCTGGCTGCACTCATGCAGCCCCAAACCCTGACACTCCCAACTCCATGCTTGACTGTAGACAAGACGCACACGTCTTTGTACTTCTCATCTGGTTGTCTCAACACACACTTAACATCATCTGAGCCAAATAAGTTTATCTTGGCCTCATCAGACCACAGGACATGATTAAACTATTCCATGTTCTTAGTCTGCTTGTCTTCAGAAAACTGTTTGCTTTATTTGAGTAATCATCTTTAGAAGAGGCTTCCTTCTGGGACAACAGCCATTCAGACCAATTTGATGCAGTGTGTGGCGTATTTAAACAGAGGACAAAAAATGAGTATCTGTGCAATATAATAAATTTTATTAGATGACAAACAAGCAAAACAGCAATGCATGCAAGTTTAAAAATAACTACCATAAGATCAAAGGGGCATGGAGTAAGAGTATAGAGTATGAAACAAATACCCAATAGCCATGGGAGAGGCGGAAAAAGTTCACAAGATGTACTGAAGACGTTCAGGTAGAGATGATAAACAAAACCACCTACAGTAGCCGTGGGAGAGGTAGATAGAGGTATGCAGACATGGGCCAGTAACTAAGTGATTCACACAATGGAGCACGATAAGCTATGTCTAGTCGTGGAGGAGGTGACCGCTATATGATGTTGCAAAAATAGCCGTGTGAGAGGTAAAGAATAATAACAAATATCTACTACATAAAGCGGTCATAGATGGAATATGTAAAAAAATGGCAACACAGTGCCCCAAAGTGTGGTCACCAAAAACTGGTCCAGGATGTACATAATGGTGATTAGGGATGCCTACAAAAATATTTTTGACATACTTCTATATAAAGTGCAAATGCATTAGAATAAAAGGGCAGGCACCCAAAAATACCATGGAACAACAAGAAAATCCCACATATGTGGGGTATGTGTGGGTATGTGTATTATGTCTTGAATATTTCTATACCTCCTGCTGTGGGTCCCTGTGGGACTTTTTTGTTATTCCATGGTACTTTTGGGTGCCTGCCCTCTCATTCTAATGCATTTGCACTTTATATAGAATCATGCCATATCTTTTCAGGTATCCCTAATCTCCATGGTGTATACCTTGGATCAGTTTGGGTGACCGCACCTTGGGGCATTGAGCTGTTATCATTTCACACATTCCATTTATGACCGCTTTATGTTGCAGGTATTTTTGATTACTGTTTACCTCTCACACGGCTACTTCCGCAACTGTATATAGTGGTCACCTCCTCCACGGCTAGATATTGCTCTTTATGCTCCATTGTGCGAATCACACATTTACTGGCCCAGGCCTGTATACTTGCATATACCCCTCCCACGGCTACTGAAGGTGGTATCGTTCATTACTTTTACCTGAACGTTTCCAGTACTCCTGTGAACTTTTTCCACCCCTCACACGGCTATTCGTTATTTTGTATTTTACTCTATACTCATAACATCTTTGTATCTCCTGCTGTGGGTTCCTGTGGGATTTTCTTGTTGTTCCATGGTATTTTTGGGTGCCTGCCCTTTTATTCTAATGCATTTGCACTTTATATAGAAGTATGTCAAAAATATTTTTGTAGGCATCCCTAATCACCATTATTTACATCCTGGACCAGTTTTTGGTGACCACACTTTGGGGCACTGTGTTGCCATTTTTTTTACATATTCCATCTATGACCGCTTTATGTACCGTATTTTTCGGACCATAAGACGCACTTTTTTCCCCCCAAATGTTGGGGGAAAGTTGGGGGTGAGTCTTATGGTCTGACTATAGGGCTGCGGCCGGGAACGAGGGTGCTGCGGTGGAGCGGGTCATCGGGGGCACGAGCAGGCTGTAGCAGCCTGCTGTGACCACGTGGGCCCGCTCATTACATATGCACGCCCATCCTCCCGCCCATTTCTCAGCGCAGAAGCCGGCGCTGACAGGTGGACGGGAGGACGAGCGGGGACGCGCGCATAATAAAGAGCCGGTCCGCATGATCACCCCTGGCAATTACAGCCTGGAGTGATCATGTGCGGCTGTATTCACTGCTCCCCGTGCGTCATCATCAGCGCGGGGTGCAGTGAATCAGTACACTCACCCGTCCCCGTGTGTGGAGCCGTCCCCCTGCAGCACGCGATTTCTTCCTGTCTGTGCCGGTCAGCTGATCTGTGCTGAGCTGATCAGCTGATCGGCACAGACAGGAAGACATCGCGATGCTGCAGGGGAATGGCTCCACACACACAGGTCATTGCCGCTGAGAGGAAGATGATCGGTGCTGCAGGGAGTGAGGAAAAGGTGAGTATAAACGTTTATTTTTTTTTCTCTGTGCTATAGGATACAGGCCATATACCAGGATGGTATATGAGCACGATGGGGGCATATAGCAGGATGGGAGTAGATGAGCAGGATGGATGGGGGTATATGAACAGGATGGGGGTATATGAACAGGATGGGGGTATATGAACAGGATGGGGGTATATGAACAGGATGGGGGTATATGAGCACGATGAGGGCATATAGCAGGATGGGAGTATATGAGCAGGATGGATGGGGGGTATATGAACAGGATGGGGGTATATGAACAGGATGGGGGTATATGAACAGGATGGGGGTATATGAACAGGATGGGGTATATGAGCAGGATGGGAGTATATGAGCAGGATGGGAGTATATGAGCAGGATGGGAGTATATGAGCAGGATGGATGGGGTAAATATCAATAGGATGGATGGGGGGTATATCAATAGGATGGGGGTATATGAACAGGATGAGGGAATATGAGCAGGATGCTGGTATATGAGCAGGATGGGGGTTTATAGCAGGATCATATACAAGGCAGAGGAGGATCATTACCAGGATGGGGTACCTTAGTAGAGAATTTGGGGACATTACCCCCATAACAGTGTCAGCAGCAGATCCTCGCCCCATAACAGTGTGTCATGACCACATTTTATTGCTTAAAGTTTTATTTTCCTATTTTCCTCCTCTAAAACCAGGGTGCGTCTTATAGTCCAGTGCGTCTTATAGTCCGAAAAATACGGTAGTAGTTATTTGTTATTATTCTTTACCTCTTACACGGCTATTTTTGCAACATCATATAGCGGTCACCTCCTCCACGACTAGACATAGCTTATCGTGCTCCATTGTGTGAATCACTTAGTTACTGGCCCATGTCTGCATACCTCTATCTACCTCTCCCACGGCTACTGTAGGTGGTTTTGTTTATCATCTCTACCTGAACGTCTTCAGTACATCTTGTGAACTTTTTCCGCCTCTCCCATGGCTATTGGGTATTTGTTTCATACTCTATACTCTTACTCCATGCCCCTTTGATCTTATGGTAGTTATTTTTAAACTTGCATGCATTGCTGTTTTGCTTGTTTGTCATCTAATAAAATGTATTATATTGCACAGATACTCATTTTTTGTCCTCTGTTTATGTATTGATTGTGAGTAGTGCATACATGCCGCCGGTATACATATGCTGGCTGCGTGTTCACCGCATGACTCATCCATTGGGATTTTTTCTCACAGTGTGTGGCGTATTGTCTGACTTCTGACAGGCTGATTCCATACCCCTTTGACCTCTGCAACAATGCTGGCAACACTCATAAATCTATTTTAAAAAGACAGCCTCTGGATATGACGCTGAGCACGTGCACTCAACCTTTTTTGATTGACCATGGTGATGCCTGTTCTGAGTGGAACCTGTATTGCTAAACCACTGTATGGTCTTGGCCACTGTACTGCAGTTCAGTTTCAGGGTGCTGGCAATCTTCTTATCAATCTTCCAGTGACCAGTATGAGAGTGTGTGAGTGATCACACCAAATTTCACACACCAGCTCGCCATCACACCTGAGACCTTGTAACACTAATGAGTCACACAACATTGGGGAGAGAAAATGGCTAATTGAGCATAATTTAGCCATTTTCACTTAGGGGTGTTCTCACTTTTGTTGCCAAAGGTTTTGACATTTATGGCTGTGTGTTGAGTTATTTAGAGTGCACACCAAATTTATACTGTTATACAAGCTGTACACTATTTTCAGTGTTGTTCCATGAAAAAATATAATAAAATATTTACAAAAATGTAAGGGGTGTATTTACTTTTATGAGATATAAACAGTACATATTGTGATGTTGCACCTTGCAACCTGGGAGGTACTCACTTAGCATGCGTGCTTCAGGTAGACACGGGAGGCATGTCCTTAATCTCAGGCTGCTTTATTCAACGTGCATAAAGCCGATTGCCAGTACCGCATATAACATGGCATTAGAAGCAGGAGACAGGCATGTTCTCAAACACCAGGTCTCCAGGGTCAGTCCAGCGATCAAAGTCCCAACATAGCCTTCTCAGACAGCAGGTTTCCACACCTCCACCCACAGACAAACCGGCGGCTACTTCCTCCACAACAGGAAATTCAGAGCAGGGCCATGGGTGTGTCCAGAGGTCTGACTTTTACCCCTGGGACCACACCCCGATGTAGAGAAATGGTGAACAGCCGTCCCATCCATCTCTTTAGCTGGCCATAACAAACCCGGGCCAGGTAACCCACATTAACCCTCTCAGCACAGTACCAGTGATCATAACACATATCCTCCCCCTCTGCCCAAAGCTGGGGGGTTTTGGCACGTCAATATAGCGGTCAAGAGCACCTGCTCTGCCTGCCCCGGACTACAGCCCATGATGTACTGTCCGTCACAGTCACCAGACCCTTCCCGGCGAAGTCCCACAGACGCCCCCTGGGCAAACCCATCTCTCCAAGGCTGCCGCCCACGGTCGGTATAGGAGGGAGACTCTCCCTTAGTCGGTACTACCGTCCTGTCAGTCCCTGAGCTAACCTGACCACTAGAGGGGTCACTATCGAGGGGCCTTCGTGGGGAGCTGACAGAAGAGGTACCATAACTAGGTCCTCCGCATGTTCTGTGCACATATCTCTCGTGGGCTCTTCTTCCCGGGCATCTTCGTATGTGTCTCAGAGAGTGCACTCTCTTGTCAGCGTCTTTGGCTAACGATGCAGCACTCCTTTCATTCAGTCCTCCGGATTGTGTCTCACAGGACGGAGACCCTTCAGAGTCCGTGCTATAGCCGGATGAATACCCGATTCCTCCATGACCCTGGCTCATTTTACCATCGGACTTGCTTTTACCTTCTGAGGCAACACGTTCATTGAGTGGGCCACCTTTCTCTTCTGGGCCATAGCCCATATATGGTCGCTGCCATCCCACACCAACTTGGCGGAGTTGGTTCGCAATTCTCTGTCTTTCTAGATTCAATTGTTTTAAGTCTTCCAAGTATCCCAGGCGGTATTCTAGGAGGACTCGTATATCTTCAACACACTCCGTTGTTCCGCAATGGCACAGGGAACCATACCGACTTCACAGGGTGTCCTGGCTTCATTATGAATATCAATTCTTACTCTTGTCACACCGGTCTTATCAACCATCTCCTGCATGGCTCTTCCATGTCATCCAATAAGCCTCATGACCGTCTCTCTGGGCACTTGAATGATCTCTTCCACAAACTCCAACAACCGTCGAGCTGTCTTCACCGCTTCTGCAGTTTTCCCATAGATACAAAATGTTCCACTGTCTTTTCCTAAGTGCACAGCTGTAACACCTGGAACCTTCCTGGCTTGCCTAATATTCTTTCTTAGCGCTCTCAATGCCAGCCCAATTAATGTTGTCTTCACAACCACCACTTCTTGAAACCCTGCGGTCAGCTGCGCCAAGTGTCTGGTGTCTTCATCCTTCTTGGCAGTGATGAACCACTTCGTACGAAGACACCGTAGGTGCATGTCACTCAGGATGGCCACTCGCTTCTTTGTGACGTCACTAAAAGAG
Source organism: Anomaloglossus baeobatrachus (assembly GCF_048569485.1). Lineage (NCBI taxonomy): Eukaryota > Metazoa > Chordata > Amphibia > Anura > Aromobatidae > Anomaloglossus > Anomaloglossus baeobatrachus. The sequence continues at coordinate 438,765,893 of NC_134358.1, read as the reverse complement.
CACACCACCAACCGATTAGTCTCTGCGGCAAAGTACACTTTACAGGCTCCTACTGACTTCTGAAATCTCTCATACACCTTCTCACTGGCACAGGCTTCTCTTAAGTCTTCTGGCACATCTATCAGGTACTTGAAGACTGGTCTGCTTCCTTTACTTTCAAGGACACTAGACTGTTCCTGAGGTCTCTTGCCTCCTTCCATATTCTTCACCAAAGGCTTCACCTGTTGAGTTACACACTTCTCGGGTTCAGCCCCAACCTCAGAGCCTTTGGGTTTCAGGCTCTTAGCTGAGTCAATCTTCTTGTCTGCGGTCTTGGTCTTACCCACTGAGTCAGTCAGGCTACCAGGGTGTCACGACCTTCAGCACGGTACTCTGTTCTTCTTAGAACCTTGGCACCATTTTCAACATTCATCACTTCAACACTGGGTAGCTGACCGGTCTACTCACCATGACCTTTGTGGATTTGTACTCCACCAACACTGACCAGGATTCCTTCTCCTATATTACTCTGTTGGATGTCATCTCCTACAGCGCTTTCATCTGACAGACCACCAGCTTCATGCTTGGAAATTATAGGAGACACCGCCATTACTTCTTTGGTCGGTTCCTTCCCTGCAATTCCACCCTGCTGATTTCTGTCGTGACAATGTGTCAGTTCAGTCTTTGATTCCTCTTTCTTTTGCAGGATATCACTGTCTGACTCTACACTGGCAACGTGTTTTCATTACCCAGGTATTTCGCTTTCTCTGCACCCTCAGGCGGCCTACACTGTGCCACCTCTCGGCGCTTATGTCGCGGGCGGCGGGGCGCTGCACTCGCTAACGCTCGGGTCCGGCGCTGCTGCTCGGTGGCTCGAGCGGTGGGCTGGATCCGGGGACTCGAGCGGCGCTCCTCGCCCGTGAGTTAAAGCAGTGGGGGGGTCGTTTGGTTTGGGGATTTGGTCCGTGACGCCACGCATGGGTTGTGGTGAGGTTGGGCACCACCGCTGCTGGTAACGGGGATCCCGGGAGCGATGGTAGGGAGCAGCTGGGATGTTGTTTTCCCCCCTCCGTGGGTAGGGGTTGGTGGTCCCGGGGCCCGGTGAGGTGACGGGGAGGCAGGGTTGGCATGGTGCAGGGTCGCCTGGACTGCGCAGCACGGTGCCGGATGGCACGGTTGTACTCACTCAGCCACAAATGTACGCAAAGTCTCTGGTAAACCAAACGGCTGGATGGACGGGTCCCGCAGCCGGCTGCTGTGGCTTCTCCCGGACGGTTGGTGGTGGCTGCCTTTCCCTGCACCTTTGTGTATGTTCAGCTCCGATGGCTTCCCACCGGTAACCCGCTCCCCAGCGTATATATGTGCCGGAGGAGCATTTTTGCCCGCAGGCTCTGGCCCTCGGAACTCTAGCTGTGGCGGTAGCTGTATTTCCTTCTACTGGTCGGACGGTTGCCTTCTATTGGGTCTTGGCTGCTAGGAAACCCCTGGGGTTCCGGTCACTGACGGATTTGACCTTTAACGGCGACTCCAAGCCTGGTCGGGGTCCGCAGGCCCTGCCTGTGTGTGCTGGCTTCACTTCGCTTCCCGGTTCGGTACCGGCGGGCCACCGCCCGACCCCGGTCCTACGAATCCGCGTTGATTCGCCTCTCCTGCAGACGGCCACCACCGTCTGCCAACCTTGCTCTTAGTATCTGGGCCACACACCCGGACACCGTCAGTTTACTCCTCCACTACTCTTCACTCCTCACACTTGCACTTCCCTAACTGAACTGCTTTTCCCGCCTCCAGGACTGTGAACTCCTCAGTGGGTGGGGCCAACCACCTGGCTCCACCCCACCTGGTGTGCACATCAGCCCCTGGAGGGAGGCAACAAGGATTTTGTGTCTGGCTGATGTGCCTGTCTCGGGGTGGGGTGTGTGTTCTGCAGTACCTGTGACGACCTGGCTAGTCCAGGGCGCCACACTTATTACGTCTTCGGCGTCGGGAGGAAGTTTTACCCTTCTGTACCTCACTGTACTCGTTTGTCACCTTTCTTGAGTCAGTGTCTTTACTGGAGTCATCGTCACTCCCCCTGGTGTCCTGGACTAACACGCCCCCACTTAACCAGGTGTCGGCCCCCCTGTCTGGAGCTCTCCCGTTTTTAACGGTCACACTATCATTTGTTACTTTAAAGATCATGTCCCTAAGTTGGGCATGTCCCCCGTTTTCTTTGGTCACCCCAAACTTAGGACTGTCCTTACGTGGAGGTACCTCCTCCTCAATGTACCTCAATGTCCCACCGGAACCTGTATAACCTGTATAACCTCATGCGGAAAAGAGGCTTCCGTAGGCGGGGGCCGACTCATTCCTGTGCAATCGGTCCCGGCCTCTGTCTTCCATAAGTCCTGAAAGAACTCAAAGTCCTGTCCTATGATAATGGGATATAGCAGATCTGGAACTACACCCACATCAGGGCGTCCCGACTGTTTGGCCGTCTGAATCATCACCCTGGCCAGAGGATATGCTTTAGTGGTCCCATGCACACAACTTCCTTCTATTGTCCTACCCACCATAACATGGAGATCGGGCATTGGTCTCACTAAGGTCAACCAGCTCCCCGGGTCTAACAGACCAGACACACTTAGCCCATTCAAGTCAACGGAGCACTTCTGTGGCCTCATACCGGATGGATAGCCTATACCGCAGGTAGGACATGTGTAAGGCGAACCCCATTGCTCCTTGCTATAGTCCACCTGTTCGGATTTTGAATACTCCACCCCCTTGTGGGTCACCACCGGTTTCTTGGGCCCCGCCCCCTGTTGGGTAACTACCCCTTTCCGGGCCTCTGCCCCCTTTTGGGTTACCACCCCCTTCCGGGACTCTGCCCCCTTTTGGGTAACCCCTTCTTTGTGGGACTCCGCCCCCTTTTGGGCAACCACCCCTTTGTGGGACTCCGCCCCTTTTGGGGTTTCTGTGGTTTCCATGTAATGTCTTTATCCCCCAGTTCACCCCGTTCCCCATTATTTCCCTGGGCACCCAGTGTCCATACTGGCCCCCGAAGGGAACACTCAAACTGGTCCATTGCTGCCATATAGCTGCGCACTGACAGCTCCTGCTGTCCCGGCACCAGGAACTGGTACAGCTCCTCCACAACGTCTGCATGAACCATTCCCTCTTTTTGGCTTTCAGCCCCCACTGCTGTCACTGGACCTCCTGGCACATGCTGTTGGTGCTGCTGGCTCTGCAGCAGGTGTTTCCGGAGCCCCTCCATGCTGCAACGAGAAAAGGAACAGGAGGGGCGCTCCAATAAGGTAATACCCGGTGGTCAAAGACAGGGGGGGTTAGAATACCACTAACCTTTCCGGGTTGTACCGCACGTACAACCAGGATCTCCAGCCTGTGGTGTATCACTGCTCACCCAGCAGGGACCCGCAATTCCGGGTGGCCTGGAACCTCCAGTCGCTGGTCTCTCGCCACTGCAGCACGGAACCCCGCAGACCTGCTTGAGTGCGCTGTCCCTGTTTGTGGACCCGCAGATCCACAGCTGCGAATAACCACCACGTGCTCCTGGGAACGCTGCCCGCATTCTCCACAATATGTGATGTTGCACCTTGACACCTGGGAGGTACTCACTCAGCATGCGTGCTTCAGGTAGACACGGGAAGCATGTCCTTAATCTCAGGCTAGGTAAATAGCTGGATCCAAGAGGAGCAAAAAAGGGTCTGAATACACAAGAGACCTAAAACATAACTTTTAATGGATTGCTGATAAAAAGAGCCACAGGCTCAAAAATGTGAGTAAAAACAGTAAAAGCAATGATATTTATCATGCTATACACGGGGCATAAATCATGACCCAAGTCAAACCACCATTCATAAATCAGTGCAGCAGTGGTATCCTCAAACATCTGTCGAGAGACCACCCAGTATAGTACTCAGATGGTGATAGACAAAAGGAAGACACACTCCCCCCTAGCACCCCTTATGCAGGGGCCAAAGAAAAAAAGGGGGGATATAATGTGTCCTATCTATGCTGGCAATATAGGTCAGGATGTCGTAGCGTAATTAAATCCCCTAAGGGAGCGATCAAAATGATCATACACAACAGATCAGGGTATCGTAGCGTAGTTAGATCCCCTAAGGGAACAATCTTACCCAATCTTGTGGAAATATAAAGGGCGATTAGAAGTACATCACGGCTTCTGGGGGAGCTGTCAATGCTTATTTAATATGCTTATGTGGGCCCTTTTTTTACATTTGGTTTCATTTACAGTGTCACTGGGCATGACAATACTGCAGGATAGGAGGCAAATGGACAGTACCCAGTAACCATCACCTGAACTCCCCTGATGATTGTTCCCCATGAAATGCGTTTGGAGTGAGTGTTTCCTCACTGTATGGAGGTGATTCCTCTGTGGCATTCCTGTGAAATTTGAAGAGCTGGTTGACAGCTGCCCGAGAAGCCGTGATGTACTTCTAATCGCCCTAATCGTCGGATGTTTAACGATACCACTGCTATACTGATTTATGAATGGTGGTTTGACTTGGGTCATGATTTATGCCCCGTGTATAGCATGATAAATATCATTGCTTTTACTGTTTTTACTCACCTTTTTGAGCCTGTGGCTCTTTTTATCAGCAATCCATTAAAAGTTATGTTTTAGGTCTCTTGTGTATTCAGACCCTTTTTTGCTCCTCTTGGATCCAGCTATTTGCCTCGGTTGATACTGTGGGTCCCCCCGGTATATTGCTAATTGAATATTTAATCTCAGGCTTCTTTATTCAACGTGCATAAAGCTGATTGCCAGTACCGCATATAACATGGCATTACAAGCAGGAGACAGGCATGTTCTCAAACACCAGGTCTCCAGGGTCAGTCCAGCGATCAAAGTCCCAACATAGCCTTCTCAGACAGCAGGTTTCCACACCTCCACCCACAGACAAACCCGGCTACTTCCTCCACCACAGGAAATTCAGAGCAGGGCCATGGGTGTGTCCAGAGGTCTGACTTTTACCTCTGGGACCACACCCCGAGGTGGAGATATGGTGAACAGCCGTCCCACCCATCTCTTTAGCTGGCCATAACAAACCCGGGCCAGGTAACCCACATTAACCCTCTCAGCACAGTACCAGTGATCATATCACTATATATATATATATATATATATATATATATACATATATACATATATATATATATATATATATACACACACACTAATCAGGAAAGGTAGCAATACATATTGTATATGGTTAATGGTAAAGAGATTATTTCATAGCATGTGTGTGAGAATAAAGTCAGGTAAGGTTTGGAGTAGATTTCTTTGTACTACAGTGCCACCTATAGGTACACATAGTTCACTGCAAGACAAGTCACCATAAGAGATGTAATTCTAATATATTGACTACTGTGTTTTAAACGTGACTACTGTGTTTAAAATATTTCTAGTGACACAATTGGGGCCACTATGGGATGTAGACTTTCTGAGCATATACCCTTGACAGAGGCCATAGATATAATGTGTTCTTAGCCTCTTTATATTACTCCTATAGACATCAACCACTCATTTAATTTGTATTGAAAATAGTCTAATTTTTCTGACTATAAATAATGCCAAGACAACAAGCATGGACTTTAGGAAATCAAAATGTTGTACATAGCCATGGAAAGATCAGTTTTTGGCATAGCTCCCATCCATCCCAGATACAGCAGGATAGTCCCATTTTGGGGTTACTGTCCTAGTAGATGAATGCTACGAGTTTGTCATCTCTGGGCTCTGTACATACTTACATTTATTAAATTAATGTATTATTTTCTTGAAGTCTGGTCTTTCATGGGATTTGAACTTCCAACCTGTAGCATTGGAAGCAGCAACAATAACTATGAGCCACAGGGTGCACTGTGATGTATAGAAGAACTACAGTATTTCTACTTCCATGTGCATTGTATTGTTCATTACAGGTACATAGAACTAGTACATAGAGGTACATCGCTATGTACCTGTATTCTAAAGGTGAAATAAATGAAACATAATTACAATAATAACATTTTTACTGCACAAAAAAATAAACATCACAAATCATCAAATAACATAAAGTGACATGCAAACGTTTTGGCACCCCTGGTCAAAATTACTGTTATTGGGAACAGTTAAGCAAGTTGAAGATGAAATGATCTCTAAAAGGCATAGAGTTAAAGATAACACATTTTCTTTGTATTTAAGGAAAAAAAAATCATTTACATATTAAAAATTACAAAAAGAAAAATGAGCCAATGCAAAAGTTTGGTCTAAGATAACTTTGACCAAGATTTCAGACCTTAATTAACCTGTTAGGGTTATGGCTTGTTCACTAGCATCGTTAGAAAATGCCAGGTGATGCAAATTTCACAGCTTTATAAAAAACCAGCCTCCTCTAACCTTGTGCCAAAAAAACAGCAGCCATGCCATGGGTACTTTCACACTAAGTTTTTTTAGCGCAAAAACAGATCCAGTACAAATGCGTTTTCATTTCAATTCATTTGCAATGGACTTGCATCAACATGCGTTCACATGCGGTTGCGTGCGGTACAGTCAGGATCCAGTGACTTGCAGTATTTTAACTTTTTTCAAATGCGTCCAAATACTGCATGTCACTGGATCCTGACTATACCGCACGCAACAGCATGTGAACGCTGGCATGCTGATAGAAAGGAACCTGTTTGCTCTACTGTTTGCTCTACAGAAACCTGCCTGGCGTGCTCACAGAGAGTCTCTCTCTCTCTCCTCTCTGTCTCCGCTCTCTCTCCCCCCTCCCTTCAACAGTGGCGTGTGCATTTGCAGGCTGTCAGGTTGAGTTCCACTGACTCCTGATCACATGACTTCAGTTCCCGCCCATAAACTGCAAGTGAAAGGAACCTGTAAAATAACCCTTGCGTTTGCATGCCTTCAACAGGATCTAGTCACATGCGGTTTGCGTTTTTTTGACATCCGTCAAAAGCATGTTAATAAAACGTAGTTTGAAAGTACCTAAGCAGCTGCTAGCACTCTGAAAATGAAAATGGTGCAGGCCACAAAGCAGGAGAAGGCTATAAGAAGATAGAAAAGTGTTTTCAAGTTGCCCTAACCTCAATTAACAAACGACAGGTAACAGGAACAGTGAAGGCATACCTCCCAACTTTTAAAGAAGGGAAAGAGGTATAAAGTTTGCGGCGCGCAAAGCGCCGCGATAATTTTTAGGCCGTCCCCCCTAACCACACCCATTTCACAAACAGCCACACCCATATCCACTCCCCATCCACACCCATCCAGCAAACTGAAACTGCAGAAGCTGTCCGTGATTGCTCTGAGCGGCCACAGATCAGCAATGTGCAGAACAGGCAGGGAGTTAACTACAGGGTGTGCAGGCGGCTAAGACCCAGGAGGAGAGCTGAACAGGGTGTGCAGGCAACTAGGACCCAGGAGGAGAGCTGAATAGGGTGTGCAGGCAGCTAGGACCCAGGAGGAGAGCTGAACAGGGTGTGCAGGCAGCTAGGACCCGGGAGGAGAGCTGAACAGGGTGTAGAGGCAGCTAGGACCCAGGAGGAGAGCTGAACAGGGTGTGCAGGCAGCTAGGACCCGGGAGGAGAGCTGAACAGGGTGTGCAGGCAGCTAGGACCCAGGAGGAGAGCTGAACAGGGTGTGCAGGCAGCTAGGATCCAGGAGGAGAGCTGAACAGGGTGTGCAGGCAGCTAGGACCCAGGAGGAGAGCTGAACATGGTGTGCAGCTAAGGCTATGTTCACACATCAGGTTTTTGCTGTGCGGCACAATCCGGCGCTTTGCGGGAAAAACGCATCCGTTTTTTTTTTTTGCTGTCGGGTGCGGTTTTTCCTCATAGACTTTTATTAGCGCCGGATTGTGCCGCATGTATATGCGTTTGATCCGTTTTTTTGCTGGATGCGGCAAAAATCGTCACTCCGGTGGCCGCACAGGACGCAGAGAGGAACGTTTTTTGCCAGCGGCAAAAAAATGCATAGCGCCGGGTGCAGCGTTGTGCGACATGGTGCATAATGAAAGTCTATGCGCGCCGGATACGGTGGTATGCTTCAAACGCCGGAAGCATGTACCGTATCCGGTTTTTACTTCTGAGCATGCCCAAAAGTGATATAAATTCATTGCTTGTCAGAAAATCAATCAATCACTCACTCACTCTCTCTCAAACTCTCTCACTCACTGACTGACTCATTCACTCACTCTCACCCACTCACCGGTGCGGGGCTGCACGGCTGTCACACTGTTTTCGGCGGCTTCTCCTGATTTGAAAATGCCGGCTGCCTATTATTCAATCTCGTATTCACTGCTTTCCCCGCCCACCGGCGACCATGATTCGTTGCAGTCAGACACGCCCCCACGCTGAGTGACAGCTGTCTCACTGCATTCAATCACAGCCGACGGTGGGCGGGTCTATATTGTGCAGTAAAATAAATAAAAAAATTTAAAAAAACGGCATACGGTTCCCCCCCAATTTTGATACCAGCCAAGATAAAGCCACATGGCTGAAGGCTGGTATTCTCAGGATGGGGAGCTCCACGTTATGGGGAGCCCCCCAGCCTAAAAATATCAGCCAGCAGCCGCCCGGAATTGCCGCATCCATTAGATGCGACAGTCCCGGGACTCTACCTGGCTCATCCCGAATTGCCCTGGTGGGGTGGCAATCGGGGTAATAAGGGGTTAATCATGGCAGGCGTCTATGAGACACCACCAATGATTAACCTGTAAGTGAAAGTAAATAAACACATACACCCAAAAAAATCCTTTATTTGGAATAAAAGACAAAAAAACACCCTTTCACCTTTTTATTAAAATCTCCAAATACCCCTCCAGGTCCGACGTAATCCACAGAGGTCCCACGACGCTCTCAGCTCTGCTACATGAAGCTGTCAGGAACGGCAGTAGAACACCACCTCTCTCTAGCAGCTCCACACAGCAACTGAAGGGAGTCGCGCTGTCAGCGGTAATGTCACTGAGGTAATGCCGAGTTGTGTGCGGTGATGATGCGTGCAGGGTAGTGCCGGCGTGTGCGGTGATAATGCGTGCGGTAGTGCAGGGGTGTGCGGTGATGATGCGTGCGGGGTAGTGCCGGCGTGTGTGGTGAGAATGCGTGCGGTAGTGCAGGGGTGTGCTGTGATGATGCGTGCAGGGTAGTGCCGGCGTGTGCGGTGATGATGCCTGCGGTAGTGCCTCTGTGTGCGGTGACAATGCGTGCGGTAGTGCAGGGGTGTGCGGTGATAATGCGTGCGGGGTAGTGCCTGCGTGTGCAGTGATGATGCGTGCTGGGTAGTGCCGGCGTGTGCGGTGATAATGCGTGCGGTAGTGCAGGGGTGTGCGGTGATGATGCGTGTGGGGTAGTGCCTGCGTGTGTGGTGATGATGCGTGCGGGGTAGTGTCTGCGTGTGCAGTGATGATGCGTGTGAGGTAGTTCCTGCGTGTGTGCGGTGATGGTGGGGTCTCTCTCTCTCTCAGCATAAAAAAAAACAACAAAACCCAAAAAAACCCCGATCCGTCGCATCAGTTTTTTCACAATCAGAGATGGATCCGTTGCATCAGGCACAAACCGGATTGTGCCTGATTGGAAAAAACTGATGTGTGAACTTAGCCTAAGATGCAGCAGCTCTGCCGGCCAGGAGATCATGTGGTCGGTAGCTGATAGAAGCATTGGCAATGCTTCTATCTTTGCATATTACCGGCCAGTGCTGTGCACCTGCAGGAGAGTAAACAAGTGGCAAGTACACTGTGTCCTCTCCCCAATGTCCTGATCTACCGTGTGTGCCTGCAGCATTGAGAAGCAAACACTGTTTGCTTCTCAATGCTGCAGGCACACACGATATATAAGGACACAAACACACGGGAGTCAGAGAAACAGCTAGAGGAGCACAGGCTCCGGGCCGTGGGGGGAGGGAATCAGCGCTGGGGAGATTCATTACCTTAGCAGCAGCACAGACAGAGACTAGTTTCGGATAGCGCGCTCCGCTCTGTAATGCTCATGTCACGTGTTAGGATGGTAGGAGGGAAAAGCAGCGAGGCGGGGAGAGAGTGGGTGGGCGGAGCCACGGGACACAGACCTCCTGCCCGGGGTAACGGAACAAACTCTGCAAATCGTGATAGTCCCGCTGTATCCGGGACGGTTGGGAGGTATGCATGTGGTCGGTAAGCTGATAGAAGCACTGACAATGCTTCTATCTTTGCTGTGAACCTGCAGGAGAGGAAACAAGTGGTGAGTACGCTGTGTCCTCTCCCCAATGTGTCCTGATCTGCCGTGGTATGTGCCTGCAGCATTGAGAAGCAAACACACGGGAGTCAGAGAAGTAGCTAGAAGAGCACCAGCTCCAGTGCTGGGGGGAGGGGGATCAGCACTGGGGAGATTCATTACCTTAGCAGCAGCAAAGACACAGACTAGTTTTGGGTAGCGCGCTCCGCTCTGTAATGCTAATATCACATGTTAGGATGGTAGGAGGGAAAAGCAGCGAGGCTGGGAGAGAGTGGGTGGGCGGAGCCACGGGATACAGACCTCCCGCCCGGGGTAGCGGGCCAAACCCTGAAAATCGTGATAGTCCCGCTGTATCCGGGACAGTTGGGAGGTATGGTGAAGGTCACGATAAAGTCTGGGAGACCAAGCAAAATTTCTGTGAAAGATGCTGGTGGTAAGATTGCTAGAGAGGCAAATTAAAACCCCCGCCTGACTGCAAAAAACTTTCAGGAAGATTTAACAGACTCTGGAGTTGTGGTACATTATTCTGCAGGTGTCACACAGTAACTATCGGGATTTCGCTGGTACACGGAAAGTGCAAGCAAGCGCCACAACACACAGGGTATACGTTACAATGGTGGGCCCGGCGCTAGGGAAAGGGGAGCAGGATCGCCTCCTAACCTCATCTGAGGCTGATCACTGCACTCCCTAATGTCCCTATATGGTTTTTTCACCCCTTTGCCGATCACATGCCTATCCCTGTCTTTCCATGGACTCAGCCCTGCATAGTGCGCAGACCAGCAGGAACACTAGTCTCGCTCAAGAGCTTCCACACAGCAAATGTTCTCAGAATGGGTTCCTGGTAAACAGCTCACAGGTTCCCTTTAGAGGAAAGCAAAGCAGAAACTATCACCGGCGATTACCTGGGCTAGGGGAGAAGTCTTTATCGCAGAGGTAATTTGCAATACAGAACTGCTGTCTATAGCTTTTATTCAGAGTTCAGGAAACCAGAGGATCTGCTTAACCCTAGCATTGCTGGATAAGGAAGAATCTGCACAGCCAGCAATATTAACCTGAACAAGTGTGTATGAAGTCCTGCACTGTGATCTCCAGATACCAGAAATAAGAGAGACCACTTTTTGTCTTGGTACCCTCATGACAGTTGTTCAGAAACACCTTCACAAATATGGCCTTCAGTGAAGGAAACCTCTCCTGCGTCCTCACCATATAGTCAGAAGTATGCAGAAGAACATCTAAACAGGTCTGAAGCATTTTGGAAACAAGTCCTGTGAACCAATGAGATTAAAATATAACTCTTTGTCTACAATGATCAAAGGTATGTGTAGAGAAAAAAGAGCACAGCATTTAAGAAAAAAAGCAAATCGACAACCATAAAGCATGGGGGTCGATCAATGGTTTAGGGTTGTTTTGCAGCCAATGGCATAGGGAACATATCACGGGTAGAAGAAAGATTCATTGAAATTTTAACAAATTCTTGATGCAAACATAACACCATCTGTAAAAAGCTACAGTTGAAAAGAGGATAGCTTCTAGAAATGGATAATGATCCAAAACACACATCAAAATCCACAATAGACTACATCAAAAGGTGCAAGTTGAAAGTTTTACAAAGGGCCTCACAGTCCCCTGATCTGAAAATCATAAAAGATCTGTGGCTAGACCTCAGGAGAGCAGTGCATGCAAGACGACCCAGGAATCTCACAGAACTGGAAGACATTTCCATGGAAGAATGGATGAATAATCCCTCAAACAACAATTGAATGTATCTTGGCTGGCTATAAAAAGCATTTCCAAACTGTGATACTTGCCAAAAGGGGTGCTTCTAAGTACTAACCATGCAGGGTGCACAAACATATGGATATGCCTATTTCCTTTTTTGTTAATTTATTTTCATATTTTACATTCTATTTTTTTTTTGCCTGAAATACAAACCGCACAGATGTGCAGCGTCTATATACGCACAGTGGCCGGAGTCTTCATGAAATCACATGTGATTTGCTTGTACATTTAGGCCAAGTTCTCACAAAGCATAAATGCTGCATTTTTTTTCTGCTGCTTTTTTTGCACAGAAAATATGTGCTGCTCCAGCAGCAGTCGAACTGCTTGGATCCGGGATTGCTGTGGCGCGAGGGTCTCCGGACCCAGGGGCATGCGGCCACTTCAAATGTAAGGGGATATTTACAGGGGATGAATGTTTGTGATGCCACCTGCGGGTTGCAGTAAAGGGGAGTACCGCCACTGCTGATGGGAGTACCGGGGCAGATGGGGTGGGGCAGCCAGGTGTCAGTCCCTCCGCAGGTAGGGAAGGCCCCGGATAGTGGGGATTTGGTGAACGGGTAGGAATCCTAAAAATAACCTATGGCAGATAATTTACATCACATAGTAATGGTTTGATACAAACAAAATCACCAAGCTCAATTAAAGCCAATACTCAGCAGTATTCCTATAGATAGTATATGATCAATTGACCATCCCACTTCAGTGAATAGGTAAAAGTTGCTAAATACACCATTATATAAAGAGATGGTACTCCTGGTGATTTCTCCTTTTGTTTGCCTCGACGCGTTTCCCTATAAACATGGTTCCTCAGGAGGCCATAATGAAGATGTAATGAGGTTAAACTCAGAGATTCAGTTCCATGGAAAGCCAAATCCAAGATATTCCTGCCAGAGGTACAGTCAATGCCTTGAGGATTTTACCTCCAGCAGTCAGGAAGGCTCTATGGGCAAAACACATAAACGCAGCAAAAATGCAATAACCACAGATTTTAATTGTGTAGTTTGGTACAGAAACACCCACAGAAAATTGCAATATTAAGGAGACAAAACCCCACGTACACATTTTATAGGCTAACTGCAGGTCGGATGAGTTTTCAGCCACAAGTGGGAGGGGTATAAGCTGCAAGTGGTTGTGATTTCAGCCCCAGGTGGGTGGCATTTCAGTGACAAGTGGGAGGGGTTTTAGCTGCAAGTGGGTGTGGTTTCAAACAAGAGTGGGTGATGTTTCAGCCACAAGTGGGAGGGGTTTCATCCACAGTGATTTTGCACGTCTTAAGCGTTTGTTTTTTTATCGCTATAGTGGAGCTTTAAATGTAAGCCTTTTGTCAAATACTCACCGTCCGGCTTCAACTTTTACTGACGTTGCTCTGGTCCCGTGGCGCCATTTTGTTACTCGAACTTCTGACTGGTCAGCATTGAGAAGTTACGTCACAAGTTCCAATGTATCTTTATGAGAGCAAGAATGAGACCATAATGAGGCTCTGATAGAGAAATATTGAGTTGTTAACTCCAGAGCACTCTGTGATACACTGGAGCTGCCGCTGGAGACCGACAAATCGCTGGAGACCGACAGGAGCAACGGTGATAGAAAGTGAAGCCACCGGAAGTGAGTATATTACCGTGGTCAGGGGACTAAAGGCTACTTTACACACTGCGATATTGGTCCCGATATCGCTAGTGTGGGTACCCGCCCCCATCTCTTGCGCGACACGGGCAAATCGCTGCTCGTGCCGCACAACATCGCCCAGAGCCGTCACACATACTTACCTGTCCGGCGACGTCGCTGTGACCGGCGAACCGCCTCCTTTCTAAGGGGGCGGTCCGTGCGGCGTCACAGCGACGTCACTGAAGCATCACTGAACCGCCGCCCAATAGCAGCAGAGGGGTGGAGATGAGCGGGACGTAACATCCCGCCCACCTCCTTCCTTCCGCATAGCGGCCGGGAGGCAGGTAAGGAGAGCTTCCTCGTTCCTGCGGCGTCACACGCAGCTATGTGTGCTGCCGCAGGAACGAGAAACAACTTCGTTACTGCTGCAGTAACGATTTTTAAGAATGGACCCCCATGTCGCCGATTAGCGATTTTGCACGTTTTTGCAACGATGCAAAATCGCTTATCGGTGTCACACGCAACGGCATCGCTAATGCGGCCGGATGTGCGTCACAAATTCCGTGACCCCAACGACTCCGCATTAGCGATGACGCAGCGTGTAAAGCCCCCTTTAGACTTAAAGCACTACGGTGCAATAAAAAAAAAAACCACTGGAGTGGTGCAATAATGCCTTCCTGACCTTGGACATACCAAAATATTCTATTTTGCAGTGACTTTCCAAACTTAGACTTATTAGTACATCCTGGCGATCGTGCATCCACAGGAGCTGTGCCCACACGATCACTGGCGGAACCTCAGCTTATGTGACAGCTGAGCCAAGGCTCTCACAGCCAGGAGTGGTGCCTGCACCACACTGGGTTGTTTGACCCCCTAAATGTCATGATCGATATTGACCACAACATTTAGAAGCCTAGGAGAGGACGGAGCTCCCTCTCCTGTCTGATCGGGGCCACCGCAACGACATCGTAAGGGACTGATCATTGCCATGGCAACCTGAGATCACCACCTATGGACGAGCCTGTTAGACAATGCTAGGAGCATGGTCTAAATGGCTTGTCACTGCCTCACTGACAGGTGTAATGCATTGCCAAGCTGGTGCATGGCCAATGCATTATATCACCATTCATAGTAATGAAGTTAAAGACTCATAGGGGGGCTAAGTAAAAAAGTTTTAAAAATGTTTGAAAAAATTGTAAAAATATTTTTTTAAAAAACATTAAGAAATAAAGAAAAAAAATGAAATAAATATTATACCAATAAATACATATATTTATGTAACACTAAAAATAAACAAAAAAGTAAACATATTTGTTATTGCTGCATCCGGGACAACCCAATCTAAAAACATGCCACACTATTTAACTTCCTCAATGAACACCGTAAACAAAACAAATAAAAAATGTGGCATAAAACTATGATTTTTCATCAAACCACCAAACAAAAAGCAAAATAAAACGCGATCAAAAAGATGAATGTAAATAAAAATGGTATCACTGGAAACGTCATCTTGTCCTGCAAAAAAGAAGCTGCCAACAGCTCCATCAGCAGAAAAATAAAAAAGTTATAGCTCTCAGAATATAGTGATACAAAAAGAATTATTTTTATAAATAAAATTTTTTTTGTGTGAAACATAAAGCACGATATATATATATATATATATATATATATATATATATATACATATATATATGGTATCGCAGCAATCATACTGACCCGCAAAATAAAGCTGTTTTATCACTTTTACCAGCAGCAGAATGGCTGGTTTTTGTTCATTCTTCCTACTAAAAATCCTTTATTTGAAATAAAATACAAATTATTATCCCCCCAGACACCCAGGTTCGACGTAATCCACACAAGCTCCCATGATGATCCCGACTCTGTTACATACTGAAGTTGCAGCACGCAGGCACATTAGAAAACATTGGAGATAGAGGGTGGGTTTTTTTAAATTTTATTTCCTATAAAGGATTTTTTCAGTGTTTGTGTTTATTTCCTTTCACTTACAGATTAGTGATGGGGGGGTCTTATAGACCCCTACCCATTACTAATCTACGGCTTAGTGGCAGCTGTGAGCTGTCATTAACCCCTTACATTACCCCATTGCCAATGCGCCAGGGCAATTGGAATGAGCCGGGTAAAGCGCCATAATTGTCACAGCTGATGAATGCAACAATTCTGGGCAACTGCAGGCTGGTATTTTTAGGCTGGGGGCCCAATAACCATGGGCCTCTCAAGCCTGAGAATACCAGCCCCCAGCTGTCCACTGTATTATGACTATCAAAATTGGATGGGACTGCACGTTGTTTTTTAAAATTATTTAAAATAAAAGCTGAATGCGGTTCCTCTTAATGATACACAGCCAAGATAAGTGCATGGCTGGGGGCTGCAGCCTGTAGCTGTATGCTTTAGCTGCTCTGAATATCACAATATGGGGGACCCACATTTATACAAATTTATTTTTACTCTATAGGGACACAGACAGCGTATGTGATTCCAACCAATCACACAGGGTGGGGGCGTGGTCTGACTGCAAGCAGTGACAGATGCTAGGACTGACAGTGGGCGGCGAAAGCAATGAATATGTATGAGAGTTAATGAGCGGCCCTGGACGTAGTGTTACAGCTGCAGGGAAGGTCAGTAAGTATAACGATCCTGTTTTATTTCTTATTTTCTTTCTTTTTCCTTTTTTTAAAAATCTCTCTCATTATCCAGGTGGCCGAGCTCGAACAGTAACACGGATTCCCTTGAGAATCCGTGCACAGATACTACAGATCCTAAACTTTACAGTTCGGGTTTGCCCATCACTACTGATAAACTTTTAACCCTCCTAAGAAAAAAGAATCATTGGGATCTATTGAAGCGTTCCAGAGTTATTACATCATAAAATAACACTGGTCAGAATAGGAAAAATTGCACTGGGAAGGAAGGTAAAAACAGGCTGGGGGGGTGAAGGGTTAAATGTACTCGAGTTCCCATTGCCTTCCATCATAGACTACTTTCACACTTGCGTTGGACGGGTTCCGTTGCTATCCGCAGCCTTGAGGAATTACGGTAACCGTTGCAGGAAACCGTTTTATTCCTCAAAAACCTCTACGTTATTTTGACGCTGCGTCGGGCGGAAGGAACGCTGCATGTAGCGTTTTTTGTGTCGTTAAAATAGCGCACCTTGACAGATTCTGTTGGAATCCGCCACGGTGTCTAATGATTGTCTATGGTGGCGGATGGCGCCACTATGCGCTAAGCGGTGGAATCCGCTGACGGATTCCATCACGTTCTACTGCGCATGCTCAGCATGTCCAGTCCAGGAGAACGATCAAAATCGTTTAAAATCACTCCTGGTCTCTCTCCCCCCCTCTCTCCCTCTCTCTCATACTTACCGATCACGGGCGCGATGCTGCACAGTTGTCACAAAGCTCCGGCGGCTTTTTCTCTTTTGA
The DNA here is from genome assembly GCF_048569485.1 of Anomaloglossus baeobatrachus. Classification (NCBI taxonomy): domain Eukaryota; kingdom Metazoa; phylum Chordata; class Amphibia; order Anura; family Aromobatidae; genus Anomaloglossus; species Anomaloglossus baeobatrachus. The sequence continues at coordinate 438,748,887 of NC_134358.1, read as the reverse complement.
AAAAGCCGGACGCTCATTATTCCATCTAGTATTCACTGCTTCACCGCCCACTGGCACCTATGATTGGTTGCCGTGAGAGCCGCCCCCACGCTGAGTGACAGCTGTCTCACTGCAACCATGTACAGCCGCCGGTGGGCGGGTCTATATCGTGCAGTACAAAAATAAATGAAAAAATTTAAAAAATGGCGTGCGGTCAAAAAACGGCATACGGTTCCCCCCCAATTTTGATAACAGCTAAGGTAAAGCCACACGGCTGAAGGCTGGTATTCTCAGGATGGGGAGCCCCACGTTATGGGGAGCCCCCCAGCCTAAAAATATCAGCCAGCAGATGCGACAGTCCCGGGACTCTACCCGGCTCATCCCGAATTGCCCTGGTGCGGTGGCAATCGAGGTAATAAGGAGTTAATGGCAGCAGCCCATAGCTGCCACTAAGTCCTAGGTTAATCATGGCAGGCGTCTATGAGACACATTCCCTGATTAACCTGTATGTGAAAGTAAATAAACACATACACCCGAAAAAAACCTTTATTTGGAATAAAGGACAAAAAAAACACCCTCTTTCACCACTTTATTAAAATCCCCAAGTACCCCTCCAGGTCTGGCATAATCCACGAGGTCTCGCGAGGCATCCATCTCTGCTACATGAAGCTGACAGGAGCGGCAGTAGAACACCGTCGCTCCTGTGAGCTCCACGCAGCAACTGAAGTGAATTGCGCTGTCAGTGGGAACGTCACTGAGGTAATGCTTGTGTGTGTGCGGTGATGATGTGTGCGGTAGTGTCGGGGTGTGTGCGGTGATGATGTGGGCGGTAGTGTCGGGGTGTGTGCGGTGATGATGTGGGCTGTAGTGTCGGGGTGTGTGCGGTGATGATGTGAGCTGTAGTGTCGGGGTGTGTGCGATGATGATGTGGGCGGTAGTGTCGGGGTGTGTGCGGTGATGATGTGGGCGGTAGTGTCGGGGTGTGTGCGGTGATGATGTGGGCGGTAGTGTCGGGGTGTGTGCGGTGATGATGTGGGCTGTAGTGTCGGGGTGTGTGCGGTGATGATGTGGGCGGTAGTGTCGGGGTGTGTGCGGTGATGATGTGGGCTGTAGTGTCGGGGTGTGTGCGGTGATGATGTGGGCGGTAGTGTCGGGGTGTGTGCGGTGATGATGTGTGCGGTAGTATCGGGGTGTGTGCGATGATGATGTGGGCGGTAGTGTCGGGGTGTGTGCGGTGATGATGTGGGCGGTAGTGTCGCGGTGTGTGCGGTGATGATGTGGGCGGTAGTGTTGGGGTGTGTGCGGTGATGATGTGGGCTGTAGTGTCGGGGTGTGTGCGGTGATGATGTGGGCGGTAGTGTCAGGGTGTGTGCAGTGATGATGTGGGCTGTAGTGTCGGGGTGTGTGCGGTGATGATGTGGGCGGTAGTGTCAGGGTGTGTGCAGTGATGATGTGGGCTGTAGTGTCGCGATGTGTGCGGTGATGATGAGGGCTCTCTCTCTCGGCTAAAGAAACCTTAACGCAATGTGTGTTATTTCACTGGAATCCGTTGCCTTTATTACCACACTTTTTGCAAGGTATCAGTCACATGCGTTACACAACGCATTGTGACGGATGCCGTTCAATGCAAGTGTGAAAGTAGCCATACTTGGTACTCGAGTCTGACCTGCTCGTGTCCAGCACTTTAGTGCTCGCTCATCACTAAAAGCATACCTCCCAACCGTCCCGGATACAGCGGGACTATCACGATTTGCAGAATTCGTCCCGTTACCCCGGGCGGGAGGTCTGTTTCCCATGGCTCCGCCCACCCACTCTCTCCCCGCCTCGCTGCTTTTCCCTCCTACGATCCTAACACGTGACGTGAGCATTACAGAGCAGAGCGTGCTATCCAAAAGTTGTCTCTGTGCTGCTGCGCCTAAGGTATGAAAAATGAATCTCCCCAGCGCTGATCCCCCTGGCCCGGAGCCTGTGCTTCTTTAGCTGTTTCTCTGACTCCCGTGTATTTGTGTCCTGATCTATCGTGTGTGCCTACAGCATTGAGAAGCAAACAGTGTTTGCTTCTCAATGCTGCAGGCACACACGGTAGATCAGGACATTGGGGAGGGGACACAGTGTACTTAGCACTTGTTTACTCTCCTGCAGGTGCACAGCACTGGCCGGTAATATGCAAAGATAGAAGCATTGCCAATGCTTCTATCAGCTACCAACCTCATGATCTCCTGGCCGGCAGAGCTGCTGCATCTTAGGCTAAGTTCACACATTAGTTTTTTCCAATCAGGCACAATCCGCATTGTCACCGCACACGCCAGCACTACCCCGCACGCATTATCACCGCACACGCCGGCACTACCCTGCACGCATCATCACCGCACACAACCCGGCATTACCTCAGTGACGTCACTGCTGACAGCGCGACTCCCTCAGTTGCTACGTGGAGCTGATAAAGAGAGGTGGTGTTCTACTGCCGCTCCTGTCAGCTTCATGTAGCAGAGCTGAGAGCGTTGCGGGACCTCTGTGGATTACGGCGGACCTGGAGGGGTATTTGGGGATTTTAATAAAATGGTGAAAGAGGGTATTTTTTTGTCTTTTATTCCAAATAAAGGATTTTTTTGGGTGTATGTGTTTATTTACTTTCACTTACAGGTTAATCATTTAGGGTGTCTCAAAGACGCCTGCCATGATTAACCCCTTATTATGGGTGTGGATATGGGCGTGACTGTTTGTGAAATGGGTGTGGTTAGGGGGCATGGCCTAAACTTTAGCCCTCTTTCCCTTCTTTAAAAGTTGGGAGGTATGCTAAGGCTGCTTTCACACATCCGGCTTGAGCTCTGCGGCTCAATCCGGCTGTGCAAGCTATGCAACGGATGCGGTGAAAACACCGCATCCTTTGCATAAGTTTTTCCTTTGCGGCCAGTCCGGTTTTTGCCGCTTGCGGCATGCTACTGAGGATGCGCAGTGGCAAAAACTGCATGCGACGGCCGGATGCGGTTATTGCCGCATCGCGCCGCATCCGGCCGCCATAGGCATGCATTGAAAAATGCGCCACATCGGCCGAATGCGGCGCGATGCGTTTTCTTTTGCCGCACGAAAAAAATGTGCCAGGCAACGTTCCATCCGGCTGCCGCATCGGCTAAATCTGCCGCATGCGGCAAAAAACGGATGGAACGCAAGGCCTTGCGGCACAATGCGGCAGTAATTAAAGTCTATGCAGAAAAAACGCAACCGGCAGCAAAAAAAAACGGTTGTGATTTTCCTGCAAAGTGCCGGATTGTGCCGCATTGCAGAAACCGGAGGTGTGAAAGCAGCCTAAGGGCTGCTTCTCACTTGCGAGTTTCTCGCAGTAGAGCAATGCGAGAAAAACTTGCATTGAAATCGGACACATGTTAGTCAATGATTCAGCTCTCATCTGCGATTTTTTTCTCAGTCCAAATCGGACCGAGAAAAAAATCGCAGCATGCTGCTTTTTTGCGAGTTTCTCGCACCATTTGTCCCAATGATTTCCTATGGAAGGGGATTAAAAGTAGCATCACACACGCGCACCACCGTTCACATTTGCGAGTGTGGCAGTAACTTCGCACATTAGATGAATGTGACAGCACATTCCCATAGGTTAATTAAATGACACATGTGTAATAGCTTTTATCTAATTAAGATGTTGCATGAAACTAGCATCGCAATCGCAACACACACGCGAGCAAATAGCATCGCACTTGCGTTGCACTCGCACCTAACGTGAACTAAAATCAGCCGAGTATTTTTCAGCCCAGTCGGACCGATTTTACTCGCATAGATGTGTTTCCACCGGGTCTCCGTCTCCTTAGTGTTAGTGGAGACAAATGGTCCAGATAACCTAAAAGAGTCTCACTGCCAATACCCATCACTAAACTCCTGTGACGCTATAAGGCTAGGTTCGCACACTGCGTCTTTTTGACGCTGCGTTTTTGTGCGTTTTGGCCGCTAAAAACGCACAAAAACGCACCTGCGTCGAAAAAACGCATAAAAAAACGCATGCGTTTTTACCGCGATTTGGTGCGTTTTTGATCTCTGCGTTTTGCTGCGTTTTTCAAATGCATTGCATGGGCGGAAAGCGCAGAAAAACGCAGGAAAGAACGGACTTGTCCATTTTTTTTTTTAACTCAAAGACGCAGGTAAAAAAAACAGATGTGTGCGGACAGCAAAAATGAAAACTCATAGACTTTGCTGGGGAAGCAAAGTCCTGCAGTTTTGGGGCCAAAAACGCACCCGAAAAACGCGCAAAAATGCCGCAAAAAATGCACTGTGCGCACATAGCCTAAAAGGGGTGTCGTCATAAGTTGTACACATTTTCTCCAGCTTTCTTTCCTGTAAAAGTTGGAAGTATGCGCCTAAGTGTGTGTGCTGGGTGTGGAGACCACCTGCCCCCTGCAGTGAGGGAGTCATCAGAAGAGCCCTCATAAACTGGATAAAGCTGTGTGGTCTGGAGCCGGCGTGAGGCACCGCTCCTATTCTGACTGCGGTAGACAGTCACAAAGCCGACGTCACTGACGCTGGGTCCATATCGCACAGTATCAGCCAATCACAGAGTAGATATGTAGTGCGGCGCACTATAGAGGGTAAACCGTGTTTACAAAAATGTCTCCTATCCCAGCAACCTTCAGTCGTGCTTCTCATATACTTAAGAATGAATTTGGTCTTCAGAAACATGGCGGACACAGTTTTCTTTTCCGCTTTTATCTGTGTGATGTAAACTCGGGAATGTCCTGCCTTTTGTGACCACCAGCCTGTGACAGCTCCAGAGTGCTGAGAGATCCTGTCTGGATGAGTAGTGCTGCTCGGAGAAGGAGAAGTAAGTCGGGCATAACTGGGTGGGCACGTCTCTGGAGGGGCACAGGTGGTGATGTGCGCCTCATATAGCAATGCTAATGAGTGTTCTAGTGCATAAAGTGCCCTGAACTAGTCTGGAGCTGATGGACGTTCTGTCTTTTCTATCATAATGTATAAGTCACTGGATGCTGGATTAAGTTTTACAAGTTCTGACTCTAACCAAGAAGGAATGGCTCTGCCCTGTGATAACTGGCATGGTGGGCACTCCCTGCAGCCCCATCATACATGGCAGCCCCATCATACATGGCAGCCCCATCATACATGGCAGCCCCATCATACATGGCAGCCCCATCATACATGGCAGCCCCATCATACATGGCAGCCCCATCATACATGGCAGCCCCATGTAAGACCCTGGAGAGAACAAACACATCTCTGCTGCATGTAGTCTGAGTGGCTGGAAAGTTATGCTCCTTTATAGCCAATCACCTGAGCGCATCGAATCATTTGTGTGTGTGTGTGTGTGCGTGTATATGTATGTATATATATATATATATATATATTACAGTGCTGGCCAAAAGTATTGGCACCCCTGCAATTCTGTCAGAGAATACTCAGTTTCTTCCTGAAAGTGATTGCAATCACAAATTCTTTGGTATTATCTTCATTTAATTTGTCTTCAATGCAGAGGAAGAGAAAAATTGTCATAAAGCCAAATTGGATATAATTCCACACCAAACATAAAAAGGGGGTGGACAAAAGTATTGGCACTGTTTGAAAAATCATGTGATGCTTCTCTAATTTGTGTAATTAACAGCACCTGTAACTTACCTGTGGCACCTAACAGGTGTTGGCAATAACTAAATCACACTTGCAGCCAGTTGACATGGATTAAAGTTGACTCAACCTCTGTCCTGTGTCCTTGTGTCTACCACATTGAGCATGGAGAAAAGAAAGAAGACCAAAGAACTGTCTGAGGACTTGAGAATCCAAATTGTGAGGAAGCATGAGCAATCTCAAGGCTACAAGTCCAACTCCAAAGACCTGAAAGTTCCTGTGTCTACGGTGCGCAGTGTCATCAACAAGTTTAAAGCCCATGGCACTGTGGCTAACCTCCCTAGATGTGGAAGGAAAAGAAAAATTGATGAGAGATTTCAGCGCAAGATTGTGCGGATGGTGGATAAAGAACCTCGACTAACATCCAAACAAGTTCAAGCTGCCCTGCAGTCCGAGGGTGCAACAGTGTCAACCCGTACTATCCGTCAGCGTCTGAATGAAAAGGGACTGTATGGTAGGATACCCAGGAAGACCCCACTTCTTACCCCGAGACATAAAAAAGCCAGGCTGGAGGTTGCCAAAACTTACCTGAGAAAGCCTAAAACGTTTTGGAAGAATGTTCTCTGGTCAGATGAGACAAAAGGTAGAGCTTTTTGGGAAAAGCCATCAACATAGAGTTTACAGGAAAAAAAAGAGGCATTCAAAGAAAAGAACACGGTCCCTACAGTCAAACATGGCTGAGGTTCCCTGATGTTTTGGGGTTGCTTTGCTGCCTCTGGCACTGGACTGCTTGACCATGTGCATGGCATTATGAAGTCTGAAGACTACCAACAAATTTTGCAGCATAATGTAGGGCCCAGTGTGAGAAAGCTGGGTCTCTCTCAGAGGTCATGGGTCTTCCAGCAGGGCAATGACCCAAAACACACTTCAAAAAGCACTAGAAAATGGTTTGAGAGAAAGCACTGGAGACTACTAAAGTGGCCAGCAATGAGTCCAGACCTGAATCCCAGAGAACACCTGTGGAGAGATCTCAAAATGGCATTTTGGAGAAGGCACCCTTCAAATATCAGGGACCTGGAGCAGTTTGCCGAAGAAGAACGGTCTAAAATTCCTGCAGAGCATTGAAAGAAACTCATTGATGGTTACCGGAAGCGGTTGTTCACAGTTATTTTGGCTAAAGGTTGTGCAACCAAGTATTAGGCTAAGGGTGCCAATACTTTTGTCTGGTCCATTTTTGGAGTTTTGTGTAAAATGATCAATGATTTGATTTTTTGTTTCATTCTCTTTTGTGGTTTTTCATTGCAAGCAAAATAAATGAAGATAATAATACCAAAGAATTTGTGATTGCAATCATTTTCCAGAAGAATCTGAGTATTATCTGACAGAATTGCAGGGGTGCCAATACGTTCGGCCAGCACTGTATATATAAAAGGCTGAGTGTATGTATGTATGTCCGCTAAAGGAATCCGCAGCATCGCATTTACAATGATAAAATTTTGCAGACACCTCATGTGGCTCATGGAACATCATAGACTATGTTTTGACGGGAAAATTTAACCCCGCGCTTTACAGTTACTCTCCAAGTCAATGGAGCTGGGAGCTACAGGTTATTAATAGGAGCTGTGATTGGTTATAAGCAACGTAGGACATTTATAGTATAAGTGTTGGGTAATATGATATTGGTGGAGAGATGGATAGAGAGAGACAAAAACAGACAGGGAAAGAGACAGAGAGAAAGAGACAGTGAGAAAGAGACAGACAGGCAGACAGACATAGGCACAGACAGACAGAGGCAGACGGAAAGAGACAGACAGACGGAAAGAATCAGACAGACAGGGAAAGAAAGAGACAGACAGACCAAGTTAGACAGACAAAGAAGCAGAGAGACAGAGGAAGACAGGGAAAAAGATAGACAAAGAGACAGACAGGGAAAGAGGCAGAGATAGAGGGAAAGAGACAGTGAAAGAAACAGAGACAGATAGCGACAGATAAAGACAGACAAACACACACAGATAGACAGGGAAAGAGACAGACAGAGAAACAGACAGAGATAGGTAGACACAGAGAGACAGTTACTATCCCGGGCAACGCCGGGTACTACAGCTAGTAGATATATATAAAATCAATTCAGGGTACTCCTGGGCTGGCAGCTTCTCAAGGCATCTGCTCCAAATTTGAGGAGCTTTGTCCCCCTGACACATTCCCATTAAGACCATTTCCGCAGGATTTATCCCAATAAGTTGCTCCAACCGCCTAAAATTAAAAAAAAAAAAAGATCTCTTTAAGACCTCATTCAGATTTTATCTTCTTTTGCTCCTCCATGTTTGCCATCAGTTTTTCATCCATTATTCTTGTATGCAAAGAAAGAATAATAATCTGAGATTCTCCTACGTGTGAAACCATAAACAGCGGCCAACACTTGGATGACACATGGATGTATAAAGTTCATTTTTTTTATCCTGGACCCATACATCAGAATGGGCAAGTTTCATCCATGACTCAAAAATTGGACGTGTCTGGGTTTTTTTCTTCTTTTTTTTTTTTTGCTGACACACTCCGGCCCTAATTCTCCCAGAACGGCATTTTGTATTTTCGGCTTTTTGGAGAGTACACAGAAGTAAGATGTACAAAACTCCCTTAGGCTGCTTTCACACTTCCGGTTTTAGTAGAGCCGGCCAATCCGGCTCTAAAACCTATGCAACGGATGCGGCGACAATACCGCATCTTTTGCATAAGTTTTTGACATGCGGCCCGTCCGTTTTTTGCCACTTTCGGCAGGCTACTGAGCATGCACAGTGAAAAAAAATGTATGCGGCGGCCGGATGCGGTGTTTGCCGCAGGACGCCGCATGCGGCGTCCATAGGCATGCATTGCAAATCGCGCCGCATCGTCCGGATGCGGCGCAATGCGTTTTTTTTTTTGCCGGACAAAAAAACCTGCCAGGCAACGTTCCATCTGGCTGCCGAATCGGCTAAATCTGCCGCATGCGGCAAAAACCGGACCGAACGCAAGCCCATGCAGCACAATACGGCACTAATGTAAGTCTATGCAAAAAAACCGCAACCGGCGGCAAAAAAAAAAACGGTTGCGGTTTTTCTGCAAAGCGCTGGATTGTGCCGCACAGGAAAAACCGGATGTGTGAAAGCAGCCTTACAGATGTACACCTCTTACTGAATTTGGTGCATTCTGCAGCTGTTGTGCACCAGGGACTGGAGTAACTTTCTGCCTTTCTGTCATAATTTCAGGTACCCAACTTTTTGGGCTTAAATTCTGGATTTGTTTTCTACAATTGGCCACAACCCTTAAAAAAATGTGATTCCGGCACGTATAATGTCCGTTTTCATACATACCGGAGACACGGACATACGGAGACCCATGACAAACAATGGGCCTCCACACACATCCCTGTTTTCTTACCGACATGTGTCTGTGTCCTCCACACGGCGACATGTCCGTTTTTCTCCGGTGGCACTGATGTCACACGGACCACACGCTGATGTGATCCGTGTGACATCAGTGTGACATGTACCGGAGAAAACACGTGTCTTGGAAACAAAATGATTTGCTATATTCACCTGTATCCAGTCTTCGGCACTGCTGTCACTTGCTTCTGGGCCCGCTCATTATGCTCATAAATATTCACTGCACTGTGGATCTGGAAGCAGCAGCGCTGGGGACAGGTAAGTATAGAAGTTCCTGCTGTCCATGTGCTATCACAAATAGCACACTGACCGCAAACGCTGAACACACACACGGAACACAAATATATACAGTTAGGTCCAGAAATATTTGGACAGTGACACAATTTTCGCGAGTTGGGCTCTGCATGCCACCACATTGGATTTGAAATGAAACCTCTACAACGGAATTCAAGTGCAGATTGTAACGTTTAATTTGAAGGTTTGAACAAAAATATCTGATAGAAATTGTAGGAATTGTGCACATTTCTTTACAAACACTCCACATTTTAGGAGGTCAAAAGTAATTGGACAAATAAACCAAACCCAAACAAAATATTTTTATTTTCAATATTTTGTTGCAAATCCTTTGGAGGCAATCACTGCCTTAAGTCTGGAACCCATGGACATCACCAAACGCTGGGTTTCCTCCTTCTTAATGCTTTGCCAGGCCTTTACAGCCGCAGCCTTCAGGTCTTGCTTGTTTGTGGGTCTTTCCGTCTTAAGTCTGTATTTGAGCAAGTGAAATGCATGCTCAATTGGGTTAAGATCTGGTGATTGACTTGGCCATTGCAGAATGTTCCACTTTTTTGCACTCATGAACTCCTGGGTAGCTTTGGCTGTATGCTTGGGGTCATTGTCCATCTGTACTATGAAGCGCCGTCCGATCAACTTTGCGGCATTTGGCTGAATCTGGGCTGAAAGTATATCCCTGTACACTTCAGAATTCATCCGGCTACTCTTGTCTGCTGTTATGTCATCAACACAGTGACCCAGTGCCATTGAAAGCCATGCATGCCCATGCCATCACGTTGCCTCCACCATGTTTTACAGAGGATGTGGTGTGCCTTGGATCATGTGCCGTTCCCTTTCTTCTCCAAACTTTTTTCTTCCCATCATTCTGGTACAGGTTGATCTTTGTCTCATCTGTCCATAGAATACTTTTCCAGAACTGAGCTGGCTTCATGAGGTGTTTTTCAGCAAATTTAACTCTGGCCTGTCTATTTTTGGAATTGATGAATGGTTTGCATCTAGATGTGAACCCTTTGTATTTACTTTCATGGAGTCTTCTCTTTACTGTTGACTTAGAGACAGATACACCTACTTCACTGAGAGTGTTCTGGACTTCAGTTGATGTTGTGAACGGGTTCTTCTTCACCAAAGAAAGTATGCGGCGATCATCCACCACTGTTGTCATCCGTGGACGCCCAGGCCTTTTTGAGTTCCCAAGCTCACCAGTCAATTCCTTTTTTCTCAGAATGTACCCGACTGTTGATTTTGCTACTCCAAGCATGTCTGCTATCTCTCTGATGGATTTTTTCTTTTTTTTTCAGCCTCAGGATGTTCTGCTTCACCTCAATTGAGAGTTCCTTAGACCGCATGTTGTCTGGTCACAGCAATAGCTTCCAAATGCAAAACCACACACCTGTAATCAACCCCAGACCTTTTAACTACTTCATTGATTACAGGTTAACGAGGGAGACGCCTTCAGAGTTAATTGCAGCCCTTAGAGTCCCTTGTCCAATTACTTTTGGTCCCTTGAAAAAGAGGAGGCTATGCATTATAGAGCTATGATTCCTAAACCCCTTCTCCGATTTGGATGTGAAAACTCTCATATTGCAGCTGGGAGTGTGCACTTTCAGCCCATATTATATATATATATAATTGTATTTCTGAACATGTTTTTGTAAACAGCTAAAATAACAAAACTTGTGTCACTGTCCAAATATTTCTGGACCTAACTGTATGTATATATATATATATATATATATATATATATATATATATATATATATATATATATATATATATATATATATATATATATATGCATTTTTTACTCACAGATTTTCCACATTTACTGCAATTCAATGGGGAAAATCTTCACATAAACCTCAGTGTATCCACATGCGAACATGACTTGGGCGCATTATTATTATTATTATTTATTATTATAGCGCCATTTATTCCATGGCGCTTTACAAGTGAAAGAGGGTATACGTACAACAATCATTAACAGTACAAAACAGACTGGTATAGGAGGAGAGAGGACCCTGCCCGCGAGGGCTCACAGTCTACAGGGAATGGGTGGTGGTACAATAGGTGAGGACAGAGCTGGTTACCCAGTGGTCTACTGGACTGAGGGCTATTGTAGGTTATAGGCTTGTTGGAAGAGGTAGGTCTTGAGGTTCCTCTTGAAGCTTTCCATGGTAGGGGAGAGTCTGATATCCTGATATGCACATTTGCAGTATTAGGGACAGGAAGTTAGTGGGCGTAACTGGCTTATTTGTCTGGTGTGCCCCCACCTTGGTGGGCATGGCCTGGCATTACCTTCCGTGCACTTTACCTGTTAGTGAGTGTCCTTTCGGCCAGTCAGTTTCTGCTGAATAACTAAGCCCGGTTGCCACCACGCCCCTCACTGACCGATTCCTTTGTTGCTCGATACTGCAAGTGAATGTGACATGATAAGCGGCCAGTCCGCCGTAGCGCACAGGATATGCTAGGCCACACCCACTTAAGCCGGTCACGCCTACTTACTAAGCTGGCCACTATGTTCACTTACTCCGTACTTACTCTGCAGGGAAAGTATGCCCACCGGCTGAGGTGACAAGCGGTGTACTGCAAGCAGGGAACGGTGGCACACAGGTGACGGATACGATAACTAATGATAAGAAGGCCGGGTCCACAATATAGCACGGTTGGCCATGCCCACCAAGGCGGACATCACGCCCACCAACTAAGCCGATACTGCCCACTAACTTCAGGTCCCCGATACTGCAAGTATGCCTTGAATGTTTGTGGATTTCAAACATCCACCACAGGTCAGTATGAGCAAAATACTTTGCTTCTATGCCCTTTGAACTCCAAATTAATAAGATTTCAAGCGCTTGGAGAAATCAGCCTAGCATAGTGTATTGAGAGATTCTGTTTTATTACATCATGTGAGCAGCTTATATACAGTAGTACCTCAAACAAAGAAATTACCATATACCAATAAGAGCCGCAGGGATGTGTTTAGAAATGGGAAACTTCCCCACCCATTAGTGTTAGCTGAGCCCTATGGCATCATTCAGTTATAAGACAAGATGGTTTCTATAGAATACAAAATGGCTTGTATTCTCTCTCATCAGTTTTCACAGCATAACGAAAAATACAGTGGGCATGAGATTTCTATAAATCTCATCCACTTTCTTAAAACTATAACCTGCTGCTTTTTTTTGTGCATCAAAAATACGCAGCGTCAAACAAAAAATACCCAAAAACTCATAGTGGGAGTTAACCTAATCAGGAAAAACTAGACAAAAAAAATAGGCGCTAGGGCAATAATGAATCGGGGCCTCATTTGATGATCGGTTGATTAACGTTTGAGCCACACAACAACTTAGCTGCCCAAGTCTAATACAAGGTGAACAACCCAGAGGAAAATGCAGAATTCATCTGGCACTTCTTGTTGTGCAACTATCTTAGAGGTGGATTGTTGGAGTCTGTCGTGTCTAGGTTGCATTGTCATGTTGCAATGTGACCACAGTCATTAGATATGAAATATGAACTTTAAGAAAAAAAAAAAGCATCATTTTTGGATATGACGCTCAAGTGTTTCTATGGTAACACTGCAAATAATCCTTTTTCTGTTTCTATTTATGTATTATCCACTTTTTACCGATCTGCTGTTATCAACTCTGCTAGTAGCCAGATGTAAATAGGGTAAGGAGTGAAACGGCAGTTCCAAATGTGGGACCCTAACGGATTTGATATTTGTGATTTGTGTTAAGGATAGGCAAAATATCAATATTTTTAAGGAAGCAGTTACTGATTGTAAATAAGCAGTAGCAGGGTGATGTGCACACTATTATGCTATTACCTGTGATGAACTGTTGTGATCTGTACTAGTGATGAGCGGGCACTACCATGCTCATGTGCTCGGTATTAGTGATGAGCAGGCACTACCGTGCTCGGTACTAGTGATGAGCGGACACTACCAGGCTCAGTACTAGTGATGAGTGGGCACTACGGTGCTCGGTACCAGTGATAAGCGGGCACTACCATGCTCGGGTGCTCGGTACTAGTGATGAGCGAGCACTACCATGCATGGCTGCTCGGTACTAGTGATGAGCGGGCACTACCATGCTCAATACTAGTGATGAGCAGGCACTACTGTGCTCTGTACTAGAAATGAGCAGGCACTACCATGCTTGGGTGCTCCGTACAAGTGATGAGCGGGCACTACCATGCTCGGGTGCTCGGCACTAGTGATGAGCAGGCACTACCATGCTTGGATGCTCGGTGCTAGTGATGAGCGGGCACTACTGTGCACGGTACTAGTGATGAGCGGGCACTACCGCGCACGGTACTAGTGATGAGCGGACACTACCAGGCTCAGTACTAGTGATGAGTGGGCACTACTGTGCTCGGCACTAGTGATGAGCAGGCACTACCATGCTTGGATGCTCGGTGCTAGTCATGAGCGGGCACTACCGTGCTCGGTATTAGTGATGAGCGGACACTACCGTGCTCGGAACTAGTGATGAACGGACACTACCAGGCTCAGTACTAGTGATGAGTGGGCACTACTGTGCTCGGTACCAGTGATGAGCGGGCACTACCATGCTCGGGTGCTCGGTACTAGTGATGAGTGGGCACTACCATGCATGGCTGCTCGGTACTAGTGATGAGCGGGCACTACCATGCTCAATACTAGTGATGAGCGGGCACTACTGTGCTCGGTACTAGAAATGAGCGAGCACTACCATGCTTGGGTGCTCAGTACTAGTGATGAGCGGGCACTACCATGCTCGGGTGCTCGGTACTAGTGATGAGCGGGCACTACCATGCTCGGGTGCTCGGCACTAGTGATGAGCAGGCGCTACCATGCTTGGATGCTCAGCGCTAGTCATTAGCGGGCACTACTGTGCACGGTACTAGTGATGAGCGGGCACTACCGCGCACGGTACTAGTGATGAGCGGACACTACTATGCTCCATACTAGTGATGAGCGGGCAGTACCATGCTCGGGTGCTCGGTACTAGTGATGAGCAGTCACTACCATGCTCGGATGCTAGGTACTAGTGATGAGCGGGCACTACCATGCTCGGGTGCTTGGTACTAGTTATGAGCAGTCACTACCATGCTCGGATGCTAGGTACTAGTTATGAGCGGGCACTACCATGCTCGGATGCTAGGTACTAGTGATGAGCGGGCACTACCATGCTCTGATGCTGGGTACTACCATGCTCGGGTGCTCAGTACTAGTGATGAGTGGGCGCTACCGTGCTTGGTGCTAGTGATGAGCGGGCACTACCATGCTCGGGTGCACGGTACTCGTAACGAACTGTTGGATTCTCAGACGGGTGTGACTTTGGTACCCGAATATAAAGCATCAATGGGGAACTCAAGAATTTTCTGCCCAATCTTCTGGAAAAATGTTCAAGCCCTCCATTGACTTCCATTTTACTGGGTCCACAAGTCGCACCTACCCGATGATGTAACTGCCTACTTGCGCTGCCTCCCCCATCTATTAGATCAGGGGTCAGGAACCTTTTTGGCTAAGAGAGCCGTAAACGCCACATATTTTGAAATATAATTCCGCGAGAGCCGTACAATATGTTTAAAGGGCCATTGACAGATCAATCGCTCCAATGTTCACTTAGTACAGCAAGGAATGCTCCTCCCTGCTGTATAAAGCCACAACTGGACTGAAACAATGGTAATTAGCAGTAAAAAAATCAAATAAATAACTTACATTGTGAACTTGCGATGCATGACATCAGTCCAGCAGTCTGGCTTCTTCTTTTTCCTGCGCATGACTGGAAGCTGGCATTCTTCCCACCTGATGTTGAGAGAATGCCAGCTTTGAGGCATTCGCAGAAGAAAGAAGCTGGAATATTGGACATGTCACACAACGCATTGTCAGTTATGTCAATTATCTATTTTATTATTTTACAGCGAATTATTGTTTAGGTCCAGCGGTGGCTTAGTGCAGCAGAGAGGAACACTCCTTTGTGTACTAAGTGACCGCTGGAGCAATTGTATCTGTCAGTGGCCGAGACACCCTGCTTCCCATACAGCCTGCACCCCCCATATCACACACACACACTGCTCCCCATACAGCCTGCACCCCCCATATCACACACACACACTGCTCCCCATACAGCCTGCACCCCCCATATCCCACACACACACACACACACACACACACTGCTCCCCATACAGCCTGCACCCCCCAGATCTCACACACTACACCCCCATATGTCGCATACCCTGCTCCCCATACAGCCTGCACCCCCATATCACACACACTACACCCCCATATCTCTCACACCCTGCTTCCCATACAGCCTACACCCCCATATCTCTCACACCCTGCTTCCCATACAGCCTGCACCCCCCATATCACACACAATACACCCCCATATCTCACACACCCTGCTCACATATCTCACCCTGCCTGTACCCCAACTTACCCCTCTCAAACACTCTGCACCCCTTCACATGCTTCTGTCAGTCTGCAGCCCTCATATGCCCCTCACCCTGCAGCCCCTCCCCTCATGTCCCCTCTTTTCTTATTACCAGTCATGTGTCCACATCTCCTTCAGGATTCAGTTCTCTTGCTATCTGCCCGGCATCCTGTGTCTCCTCCCACACAGTCACATGGGCGTGACATCATCGCAGGTCCTGCAGGATTGAGATTCCGTCTGCTGTGCAGGTCAGGAGCTCTCCTGCAGCTCAGACATGGCTGGTGCCTCTCCAGGTCAGGGGCCCCTCTACTGACACTGGGCTCCCCTGACTCACAGTTCGGCCACTACACAGCAGCACTACACATAGACGCAGAGC
Organism: Anomaloglossus baeobatrachus; assembly: GCF_048569485.1. Classification (NCBI taxonomy): domain Eukaryota; kingdom Metazoa; phylum Chordata; class Amphibia; order Anura; family Aromobatidae; genus Anomaloglossus; species Anomaloglossus baeobatrachus. Next base: position 438,732,820 of record NC_134358.1, on the reverse strand, counting down.
GGCTGCCGGGCCCCTATGTGTACTAGTGCCGCTGTGTAGTGGCCGGCCTGTGAGTCAGGGGAGCCCAGTGTCAGTAGAGGGGCGGCTTCACTTCTCCTCGTTCCCCCGCTGATCCGGTCTCCTCGGCGCATCGTCCATTGCTGTCGCTCGCTGACCTCTCAGCAGGCGCGCAGCGATGACGTCTCCGCGCTCGCTGCAGAGCTGTCAGAAGAACGCCGACAGTCACAGCGGGGAGAATGATAAGAGAGAGAGCGCGCCGCTCACTCTCTCATCATTGCTCTCAATTGTATCGGCACCTGCGATGCCGATGCAATTGAAAGCTCGATCCTCGGCGGGGGGCGGTGACGGCACGGCCACCGGGCCCCCCTGAGTAGCCGGGTGCTGGCGCCGGCCCTGATCCTTCCCATAGACAGGTAGGAGCCCTGTCTGCGAGCCAGATACGGCCATCAAAAGAGCCATATCTGGCTCGCGAGCCATAGGTTCCCGACCCCTGTATTAGATTGTCCCTTGTGAATATTTTACAAAACAAAATGACTAAAACCTCTAAATGCACTTTTGGTATACGATTGTTATTAATGCAGATGCTTATCCTTCTACGACTTCTGGAGTCCGCTCCGCCTTGTTTCTGTTACCTGTTTACTATAACCTTTGTCTATCTTCTACTTTACTATCTGTCTTTTGCATTAATGCACAGATCTCATGTCAAGATGAAGAGAGGCTCGACAACGGAGACTTATCACCTTGAGCCGGAGTTCAAGCCGCTGGTGGTAATAGAACTTGCTAAGGATGTAAAAGAGGAAACCAAAAAATGGCTCGTCATGAAAATTATGGACAAAAAGAAAGATGGAGGTAAGTCCGTACTTCTATTTTCTGCTTTAATTACCTTCTCTTGTTTACTATGGAATGGGGAATGTATAATACATGTGCTGCTGCGTTTGTATCCTGCCGACTTATTCCACGAGGCTTTACCAATGCGGGGATTACAAAGATGTAAAAATTAGAGTTGCAGATCCCTCACCACACTGTACTATTACTGTTTGAAGATTAGTTATTGGAATGTAGCTGCCCTAATCCACATTATTCTGTTAAAAAAAGTGGTGTGTATTTTGTAGTAACAAAACATAAAAATAGACCGAAGTTAACACATTAATAAATAACCCCTTGAGCAAAATAATAAGTCGTATAATGGCTACCTTGATGAAAAAGGAAAAAATGTTTTCGGAATAATAAGTTAAAAATAAATTGCTACATTATTAAGCCCTTTACCCCCAGGACTGAAAACACCTTCATGACCGGGCCACTATTTACGATTCTGACCAGTGTCACATTGATAGGTTATAACTAGGGCTTATCGAATCCGTCAAAATCCGAAACCCGCGGATCCCTGCCGGATTGAACAAAAAATCCAGATCTGCTCTGAATTCCGGTGCCAATATAAGTCTATGGGGACCAGAATCTGGAGATTAAAAACGTTTGGGGGGATAGGGGGGTAGGAGTGAGCGCGGTGTACTCACCTGAGGCTGTGTCATGGCCGCAAACTCCTTCCGGGTCACGCTTTTCCCTTCCGGAGCCGACAATTCAATATTCATTAATTTGCCCGCCCACTGGCGCGTGTAATTGGTTGCAGCTAGACGTGCCCCCACCCTGAGTGGCAGCGTCCCAGCTGACTGCAACCAATCCCAGGTGCCAGGAGGGCCGGTGGGCGAGGAAAGCAGTGCAAGTGTCTGCGGGTCAGTATGGTGAACGTGCATGTCTTTCAGAAACATATGCACGCTCCTGCCAGAAGTGTACGGCTGTGCTGGTGATGAGATGTCAGACTCGTACAAGTCTGACATGACATCAGCCGGCACAGCCTGCTCTCTCTGAAAATGAACGTGCATGTACACAGAAACACATGCACACTCCTGTCAGAAGTGTGCGCGGCTGTGTCAGTGATGCAGCTTTTTTTTTTTTTTTTAAAATTATTTAAATAAATAATTAAAACAAAAAACCGACGTGCAGTCCCCCCTAATTTTCATCCCCAGCCATGATAATGCCGGCTGGGGGCTGGTATCTTCAGCCTGCAGCTGCCTGGTATTTCCGCATCTATTAGATGTGACAATCCTGGTGCAATACCAGCTCTTCTCGATTGCCCTGGAGCGGTGTAATAAGGGGTTAATAGCAGCCCACAGCTGCTACTAAACCCTAGGTTAGTGTGAAAGCACAGGTGTCTATGGGATACCTGCATCACACTAACCTGTAAGTGAATGTAAATAGGCACAGACACAGAGAAAAAAACATTATTTGGAATAAAGTACAAAACACACACCCTCCTTCACCTCTTTATTAACCCCCAACACCCTGCAGCCCCAGCATAATCCACACGAGGTCCCACGTCGCTTCAGCTCTTAGACATAGCCAGCGGACATAGAGCACGACCGCTGGCTGTGCAGACAATGACAGCCGCTATGACTTCACAGCAGGCAGATACTGTCACAGGCTGGGGGCACGGTCTGCCTTCAACCAATCACAGACGAGAGGACGGCCAGTGGGCAGGGAAAACACGGAAAGCTGTGTGTATACGATGCAGAGTACAGGAAGTGAATGCACGACCCGGAAGCAGTGTGCCGCCATGACACCGAGTTCCAGTTAGTATGAAACTCTGTTTTATTTCTGTTTTTGTTTATTTTTCAATTATTTTCCCAGTGCCGGATCTGGATCGTGCACCCGGAAATCTTAGAAACCGCGCGGATCCGGACTTTTACAGTTTGGATTCGCTCAGCCCTAGTTATAACTCTTGAACACTTCAAGGGATACCGGTGATTTTGACACTGTTTTTTGTGACATACAGTATTTTACTTCATGATAGTTTTAAATTTAAATGTAATATTTTTTTGCATTTATTTGTGAAAATTTGGTGAAAATTTTGAAAATGTTGCAATTTTCAAACTTTGAAATTTTATGCGCATAAATCCCAGCATTATGTCACACAAAATAGTTACTAAATAACATTCCCCACATGTCTACTTTACACCAGGGCAATTTTTAAAACATAAATATTTTTTTTTTGGTTAGGAAGTTAGAAGGGTTCAGAGTTCATCAGCAATTTCTCATTTTTCCAACAACATTTTACCAAACCATTTTTTTTTATGGACCACATCACATTTGAAGTCACTTTGAGAGGCCTAGGTGACAGAAAATACCCAAAAAGTGCTACCATTCTAAAAACTGCACCTCTCACACTGCTCAAAACCACATTCAAGGAGCTTATTAACCCTTTAGATGCTACACAAGATCCAAAATATGGAAGGAAAAAAATGGAAATTTTACTTTTTCCCACAAAAATATTACTTTAGTGTATCAGGAAAAATGCACCATAAAATGTATTGTGTAATTTCTCCTGAGTATGCTGATACTTCATATGTGCTGGAAATCAATTGTTTGGGTGCACAGCGGGGCTCGGAAGGGAAGGAGCACCGTTTGAATTTTTGAAAGAAAAATTTGCTGGAATCATTAGCGGACGCCATGTCGAGTTTGGAGACCCCCTGATGTGCCTAATCAGTGGAGCTTCCCACAAGTGACCCCATTTTGGAAACTAGACCCCTCAAGGACTTTATCTAGATGTTTATCTAGATGTTTGGTGAGCAACTTGACCCCCCAGGGGCTTCACAGAAGTTTATAATGTTTATAATGTTGAGCCGTGAAAATATATTATTATTATTTATTATTATAGCGCCATTTATTCCATGGCGCTTTACAGTGAAAGAGGGTATACATACAACAATCATTAACAGTACAAAACAGACTGGTATAGGAGGAGAGAGGACCCTGCCCACGAGGGCTCACAGTCTATAGGGAATGGGTGATGGTACAATAGGTAAGGACAGAGCTGGTTGCGCAGTGGTCTACTGGACTGAGGGTTATTGTAGGTTGTAGGCTTGTTGGAAGAGATGGGTCTTGAGGTTCCTCTTGAAGCATAAAATATATATTTTTATTTTTGACCACAAAATTGTTACTTTAACCAGGTAGCATTTTTTTTCCACAAGGGTATCGGGAATACATGCACCATAAAATTTATTGTGCAATTTCTCCTGAATACGCAGATACCTCATATGTGGTGGAAATCAACTGTTTGGGCGCACAGCAGGGCTCATAAAGGAAGGAGCGCCATTTGGCTAAAAAGAAATTGGCTGAAATCATAAGTGGGTGCCATGTCACATTGGCAGATCCCCTGAGGTGCCTAAACAGTTGAACTCTCCCACAAGTGGCCCAATTTTACAAACTTCACCCCTCAGTGATTTCATTCAGGGGTGCAGTGTGCATATTCACACTACAGGTTTGTCACAAAATTTTATACTATTGGCCGGTGAACAAAAAATAATTACATTTTTACCACTAAAATGTTGTTTTAACCCCAGATTTCCAATTGTCACAAGGGGAATAGGTAAAAAAGGCTCCATAATTTACACAATTTCTTCTGAACGTGGCAATACCCCACATGTGGCTGCACCACAGGGCTTAGAAGGGAAGGCGCGCCATTTTGATTTTTGGAGCACAGATTTTCCTGGAATAGTTTGTTCACACCATTTGCAGAGCCCCTAAGTGCCAGAAAAGAAGAAATCCTACTCAAGTGACCAAATTTTGAAAATTACACCCCTCTGGGAATTCATCTACAGGTGTAGTGACAATTTAGTCTCTGGAAAACACCCATGGTATCAAACAAAGTGAATGTTGCTGAATTAAAAAGTACATTACAGTGCCCGTATTTTGTTCCCATCTCGTGCTTCTGTAAACCTGCACCCTATACATTTCAGTGGGCTCTCCTCACTGCAACAATGCCAAATATGTGGATACTAAATGTGGTTTAGACACCTACTGTAGTGTGTGGGACGTGTGTAAAAAAAAAAAAAAACACAAATTTTCTTTAAGTAGATAACAATCTAGAAAAAAAAATAGAAAATAAAATTTCATATTATAAAAAAGAAACATTAAACAGACGTCAGTAAAAAACAAAAAAAAGTCCTGCCCAAACTTGAGCACGGACGCCAATAAGTGATATGCATCACTGATCGGCGGCTGCAGGACGCATGCACAGATGAAGTGCAAAAAGCGATGGGGGATACAGATTAAACAAAAAAGTTCTTCCCAAAATGGAGCACGGATGATGATCCGTGATGTGCACCACTGATCGCGCTCAGCTGCTGCAAGACATGCACGGATAAGGTTCAAAAAGTGATGGGGGATGATGGACAAAAAACCTCCCAAAAAAACTATACTCAGGACCAGAGGAACAGCAGTAGGATCAGTGACCATATGAACAGAAGGCAGTAAGATGGACGGTTCACCACAACAGCAACAGGCAGCAAGATGTACGGCTCACACAAGGACCTAGGAAGGACCCAGTGATGCAGGCAGATTCGATCGGAACAATAAAGACCTTGGACGACCCCGCAGTAGGAGGATCTGGACAGTGGTGGCAGCAGGAGGGGGACAGGAGAAGTAGAGGGATTGCACCAACTGCAGGGGGCAGGAAAATTGGGCAGGAAGAGAGAACACAGGGGCACAGATGGACAGAATGCAGGGACGCAGATGAAGAGGTTGGGGGGCAGTACTTACGGCGGAAGCAGGATCGAAGAGCAGCGACAATTGGACAGCGGCGGCAGTGGCGTGGAACTGCAAGTACTAGCTCTGCACCTCGCAGACATGCTGGGGGGAGGGCTCTCCAGGCCAAAACAGCCTGGGCAAGAGCGTTCACCGCCTGGTCAGACCACCCCCACACACGCTGATTGGAGCGATTGCACGTCATAGTACGATTGCTCAAATCAGTGCTGCATGGGGAGCGCTATATTTGCTGGCCTCCAGCCAATGATTGGTGCTGCTGCACCGATCATAGCTGGATCTCACCAGATCGCAGTAGTTTAGGCATTTTTTCTGCCTAAAACACTGTGATCTCTGTGATTGACGGTTCAGATTTGAATTGCCAATCACTGCGATCGTGGATGGGGGAGTGGCGATGTCACAACCCCTGGGAACAAGCAAAGGTCCCCTGCTGTAAGAAACAGCGGTGGGCATCATTTGAAACCCGTTGCTATGGCCACGGCAATCAAATGAATTTTAGGACTTACCGTTACATCCCTGGTCGTTAACTCAGGTAAAAGTACTTCCCCGGTTGTGAAGGGGTTAAAGCTGATCTATCACCAGATTTCTCAATACAAACTGTACACAATGTTCACCACTTTCCAACCAGGTGATCTTCCATCCTTGCGCTTTTCCGTTCTTGCGCTTTTGTTTTTTTCCTCCTTTTATTCCAGGAGCCATGGCCTTTTTTATTTTTCTGTCGATTTATAGCCATGTGTGGGCTTGTTTTTGCACAATGAATTGCATTTTTGAACAACGCTTTTTGTTTGATCAGGCAAGGTACTGGAAAGTGGGAAATACAATCCAAGTATGGCAAAATAAGTGCAATTTCACAATAGTATTTTGGGGTTTTTATTTACAGCGTTAAGTTCTAAAAATAATCTTGACATATGATTCTCCATGTCACTATGGTTATGGCGTTACCAAATACGCACACAGTTATGGCTGAAGGAGTTGGCTCCCTTGAAATTATTCCAGAAAATGAAGTATTTCTCCCAGAAAATTATTGCAATTACACGTTTTGTCATACACGTTTATTTCCTTTGTGTGTATTGAAACACCAAAAAAACTGAAAAAAAGGTAAATTTGTCAATATTTCACACAAAACTCCAAAAATGGTCTGCATCAGGTTTTTGATAACTTTCCAAAATTGTGGGTCAACAACTTTGTTTCAAGCTCGTTCAAACGCACCTGTGACCAGTAACGTGTGGACAATATGAAAATGACACCGGAAACCAGATAAAAAGGGGAGAAGTTGACTCAATCTTTGCGTTGTGTGTCTGTGTGTGCCACACTAAGCATGGAGAACAGAAAGAGGAGAAGAGAATTGTCTGAGGACTTAAGAACTAAAATTGTTGAAAAATATAAACAATCTCAACGTTACAAGTCCATCTCGAGAGATACTGATGTTTCTTTGTCCACGAGGTACAAAAGAATGAAGAAGTATACAACCCATGGCACTGTAGCTAATCTCCCTGGATGCGGACGGCAGAGAAAAATTGATGAACGGTTGCAACGCAGGATAGTCTGGATGGTGGATAAGCAGCCCCAATCAAGTTCCAAAGAAATTCAAACTGTCCTGCAGGGTGCATCAGTGATAGCTCTAGCTATCCGTCCACATTTAAATAAAATAAAACACTATAGCAGGAAACCGAGAAGGACCCCACTGCTGACAGAAAGACATAAAAATGCTAGACTGCAGTTTGCCAAAATATACATGAGTAAGCCAAAATCCTTTTGGGAAAGTGTCTTGTGGACAGATGAGACAATGATAGATCTTTTTGGTAAAGCATATCATTCTGTTTACTGAAAACGGAATGAGGCCTACAAAGAAAAGAACACAGAACATACAGTCAAATATAGTGGAGGTTGTTGCCTCTGGCACTGTGTGTCTTGAATGTGTGCAAGACATCATGAAATCTGAAGATTACCAAAGGATTATGGGTCACAATTTAGTGCCCAGTGTCAGAAATTTGAGTTTCCATCCTAGGCCATGGGTCTTCCAGCAGGACAATGCCCCCAAACATACTTCAAAAAGCACTCAGAAATTGATGGAAACAAAGCACTGAAGAGTTCTAAAGAGGCAGCAATGAGATCTAAATCCCATTGAACACCTGCAAAGAGATCTTAAAAGATCTTAAGAGATCTTACAAAAGAAGAGTGGTCCAAAAATCCAGTTCAGAGGTCTAAAGGGAATCTGTCACCAGGTTTTTGCTACCTCATCTGAGCAGCATAATGTAGGCAAAGAGGCTCTGAGTTCAAGGATGTGTCAGTCAGATTACTGTGTGCAGCCATTCTGACACAGTGAAAGATTTTAGATTTTGTATGTACAGTGCTGGGAGCTGCCCTTGCCCACACCAGGCTTTCAGTGTACATTTCTATAGACAGAAGCTGCTAATCACAGAAGGGGGTGAAGTCGGACTACAGCTCAGTGCTGCTGAGACCCACTAATGATAAAGATAAGAGCCTAAAACTAACATTACAGGTGAACAAAAAAGACTGTGAGGTAACAGACACAGGGGTGAATTTTCTATTTTATCTTTAAGGCTATGTGCGCACAGTGCGTTTTTCGCGGCGTTTTTGCGTGTTTTTCGGGTGCGTTTTTGGCCTTAAAACTGCAGGACTTTGCTTCCCCAGCAAAGTCTATGAGTTTTCATTTTTGCTGTCCGCACACATCTGTTTTTTTTACCTGCGTTTTTGAGTTAAAAAAAAAAAATGGACATGTCAGTTCTTTCCTGCGTTTTTCTGCGTTTCTCCCCATGCAATGCATTGGAAAAACGCAGCAAAACGCAGAGATCAAAAACGCAGCAAAACGCAGCTAAAAACGCACCAAATCGCGGTAAAAACGCGTGCGTTTTTTGATGCGTTTTTTTTCGACGCAGGTGCGTTTTTGTGCGTTTTTAGCGGCCAAAAACGCACAAAAACGCAGCGTCAAAAAGACGCAGTGTGCGAACCTAGCCTTACAGTGTGCTGTCTTCATATTAGGCTAGGTTCGCACACTGCGTCTTTTTGACGCTGCATTTTTGTGCGTTTGTGGCCGCTACAAACGCACCTGCGTCGAAAAAATGCATCAAAAAACGCATGCGTTTTTGCCGCGATTTGGTGCGGTTTTGGCTGCGTTTTGCTGCGTTTTTGATCTCTGCGTTTTGCTGCGTTTTTCCAATGCATTGCATGGGGGGAAAACGCAGAAAAACTCAGGAAAGAACTGACATGTCCATTTTTTTTTTTAACTCAAAAACGCAGGTAAAAAAAACAGTTGTGTGCGGACAGCAAAAATGAAAACTCATAGACTTTGCTGGGGAAGCAAAGTCCTGCAGTTTTGAGGCCAAAAACGCACCCGAAAAACGCGCAAAAACGCCGCGAAAAACGCACTCTGCGCACATAGCCTTACATTGCAGAAACCTGCTTTTATCATTTAAATAGATAAGTTTCTGACCTTCATAGCACAGATTAGTTCTAGTGTGACATCACTAAAGCCCCCGTCACATTTAGCGACTTAACAGCGATCCTGAAAACGATGCGACCTGATAAGGATCGCTGGTAAGTCGCTGGGAGGTTGCTGGTGAGATGTCACACAGTCAGACCTTACCAACGATGCAGTAACAATACAGGTCACAGTAGCGACCTGTATAACGATCTCTGCTGTCATTGGGACCCTGTCACACAGTGTCAAACATAGCGATGCGTCCTGCCCAGCAGGACATCGCCTTTGAAGAAAATGGTCCAGGACATTCAGCAACAACCGGCGACTTCACAGCAGGGGCCAGGTCGTTGCTGGATGTCACACGCAGTGACATCGCTAGCAAGATCGCTGTTGCGTCGCCAAAACCGTGACTCAGCAGCGATGTCGCTAGCGATGTCGCTTAGTGAGACGTGGCCTTAAGGATCTTATAAACCGTCCAACAAACACGACAGAATCATGTTATAGAGCAGCATACAATGGAGCCTTTATGGCTGATGTTTGTCTTTACATCCAAGTGCTATGCTGTATATATTGAGTTCCATAGAGCAGGCATCCATCACATTGCATGTGCCAAGCATGTACGAGGGGCTGCTGATAAGTCTTTGGCTTTGTGATTTTTTTTTTGTTTCTATGGTAATGAATGTTACATCACATGAAAGCCTTATGTGTCTAATATGTGTTTTCAAAGTTTTGTGTTTGTTGCTTTTGGCAACCGTGTTCTACGCACGTGTGAAAACAAAATGGCGGCGTCTAATGCAATATTCACTGCAACAGAGCAGAGGAGTGATAACATTCTCATTTCTGCAAGGAGAGTCCACTAAGGATATTCATGGTGATATGTTGCAGACATTGGGGGATCAATGCCTTTCATATTCCACAGTTAAGAACTGGGTTGCCAAATTTAAAACTGGCCACTTCAGCACCAATGATGAGGAACGTCCTGGACGACAGAGTGGTTGATGTTCCGGAGATCATCGATGCTGTGCACAAAGCTCATACTGGAGATTCGACAAATGTCAGCGAACACAATAGCAGACGTCATGGGGATTTCCCGTGAACGTCTTTGTGTCATTATCCATGAACATTTGGACATGACGAAGTTATCTGCAAAGTGGGTCACCAAATGTCTGACAAGAGATCAGAGAAACATGCGAGTGAAAACTTCCCAGTCCATTTGTCAGCGTTTCCAAACTGATAAGAACTTCCTGGATCGACTGGTCACTATGGATGAGACCTGGATTTATTTTTATGACCCTGGAAACAAGTCGCAGTCAAAAGAGTGGAGGCACAGTGGTTCTCCTCGTCCAAAGAAGTTCTGGGTGCAAAAATCAGCCACTAAGGTGATGTCGTCTTTGTTCTGGGATAAGGAGGGTGTGCTGCTAGTGGACTACCTTCAAATGGGTTACATTGAACCTTTGGACCAATTGAAGGCAGGTCTGAAGGTCAAAAGGCTCGGCAAGCTATCCAGACGAATCTTGTTCCTGCAAGACACCGCCTCCGCTCACACTGCACAAGCGACCACGGCAAAACTGACAGAGCTGGGCTTCCAGCTTGTGACCACCCACCTTATTCACCAGATCTAGCTCCCTACGACTATCATCTGTTTCCAAACTTGAAGAAACACCTCAAGGGTTCCAAATTTCACACCATTTCTGATGCCATGGCTGCTTACGGATGTCTGGTCCAGGCACAACAGAAATCCTTCTTTTTGCTAGGCATACAGGACTTGGAATACCGATGTAAGAAGTGTGTTGACTTCAGTGGAGATTATGTGGAATAAATGTAAAGTTTCATCATCCTATCTTGTTTCTTTCTGGGTAAAGCCAAAGACTTATCAGCAGCCCCTCGTATTGTCTGTGTTTCTTATAAGATCAAAACAAGATATCGAGTTGTAGCAAAAAAACCCAAAGCAAAACAAAATGAAATGCCAACATGCAGTGCCTCAACCACTATTTGGGAAATTGGTAGATTTCATGGATACAGGTTGTTATAGTCCTACTTTTTTTTTGGGGGGGGGGGGCTAAAACCACCCTGTTCTCTCTGCAGTTTTGTGTGCGTTTTCTAAAGGCCCCCATACACATACATATCAGATGAATTTCGTCTGAACCTTTGATTGTGGTGCAACTGGACATTGCATGTGTATGGGGTCCTCCCGAGTCTCCTCCAACAAGTTATGTCAAGAGAAAGACGGATGGGGTCTTTGGAATTTCAATGGGCGATAAATTTTGTTTTCAGGTTAGATAAACCTTTGTCAGAGGAGTCTTGGAACACCATTCTCCTCTCTGAGGACAAGGACACTCGTCTGAGCAGTCCCTTGCATGAGGCGATTGGCAGAGTTCAGCCAACAGTTATCTCATAGATGGCCGGCTGTAGGCAAAAAGCCGCATAACTTCTTCATTTATGTTGTTGTTTTTAGTCTTGGTGAAAATAAAGAGGTGAAAAGGGTGTACTAACCCTAACGTGATCACACATTTTTATTCTTCCATCCAAGATGTTAAAAATTGAATCAAAACTGTCCTGCATGAGCCTAATATTTAGTTATAGTGACTCCCTGCCACATAAGTCAAATATTTGCATTTACTTTTGAAATATTTTGGATAGACTAAGAAAGCGTATGCTGAAAAATAAAGCTATGGAATAGAGCGCATGGGCACTGAAGCTGGCCGGATCGCTGACAGCAGAGCAGCACTTACAAGCTCCATAGAAACAAGCTTGTGAGCAGAAGAGCGTCAACCACTGATCTATTGCAGAGATGGCAGCGGTGACCACGGCAACGAGTAGTAAACAATAGAATGAAAAATCCATTTAGAATAGAGAGTATGTTTAATAAGAAATAAACTGAAAGTTGATTATTTTAATTCTAGTCTGTCACAGGCCTCTTTAATTTAGGGTTAAATAATCTAACTTTTCCCTGTATTTTTAGTGTCTTTAATGTGGATTTTATTATTTGAGCCTTGTGTTAAAGATGTCTGCACTTTTTTAAGGTTAAGTTTCCATTAATCACTTGTTTTCGGTAATTTTTTCTTTAAGCCCCGGTCAGACACAAGTGATGTAAAGCTGTAAACGTTGTGCAGGAGTTCTGACGTCCGGAGTAGGATTAGATCACACCGCGTGCTGAATTATCAGATCTAGCTCTAAAACTAATTTGGCACAGTAACTGATGTGATTCATGAGTAGTCAAAATCCCATGGAAAATTTGGGGATCAGTTCCCACATTTATCCTCTGGCGTCTTACGCCATGCTAGAGGGGAAAAATACAGTTTCAGGATTCGTAAACCGTGAAGCGGGTAAAAGAAGTAGCATGTTCATTCCTAGCGGAGGCCACAGGCCACTATGGTGGAAAAGTACAGAGAAAGTAAAAAAACGTCCGCAGAGCTGCCGCAAAAAAACTACGGCAAAGCTGCATCAGGAAAAAGTTCTGATGCAGCTTTGCCCAGAATAACCAGATGGCTGTGCTGCTGCTGGTGGGAAAAAAAAACATTGTGTGCACATACAGTAACACCGCACAAAAATGAAATACTCGCCTAGAGGAAAAGGGCTGGGTCCAGGGCGATGGCCTTTTAGCTCAGTAGTGTGTACTTTGATACTGGTATTTAAAGTTGATCAACAAGTGAAGAGCTGAATTATATCATTTAATAATTATTTTTATCAGACACCCATACTGTATATTTAACCCATTGGTGCCCATTACATTTGTTAATAACTACTCCACATAAATACATCACGTTTAGGCCTCTTTCACACGTCAGTGATTCTGGTACGTATGTGCTAGTTTTTATACGTACCAGAATCACAGACATATGCAGAACCATTATAATCAATGGGTCTGCACACACATCAGTGATTTTTGACTGACCGTGTCTCCGTACGGCATACACGCGTGTCCGTTAATGGCACACAGAGACAAGTCTGTTTTTTTTCTGGCATCACTGATGTCCCACGGACCACACTTTGGTCTGATCCATGAAACACGTACCAGAAAAACACGGACTTTGTAAATAAAATGCATTTTCAACTCACCCATCTCAAGAGACGTTGTGTTCGGCAGCTGTTCTCTGCTTCTTCCTGGCCAGCTCAATATGGCATGCATATTCATGTATGCAGCGGGAGCCGACCCAGAAGTAGCTGCAGAGGTGAGAGACAGCGGCGGCCGGATGCAGCAGTGCTAGAGACTTCAGCACCATGGAAAGCAGGAACGGGGGCAGGTGAATTTATCTTCATGTGCAGTCACGGATAACAGAGCACGTATAACGGATTACACATAGAGAACACACGTGTGCCATGAATCATGGCACACGGAGGGACATAGGCATTTTTAAGACGTCAGTGAAAAACGTCCGTGTTTTTCACTGACGTGTGAAACAAGCCTTGTGGGGAGAATACTGCCCCTATATCAGCTGTGTGTGCCTAATTCATATACATAGCCAAGCTCCTGCTGAAATTGCAGGATTGATGAAAACACAGATGTCCGAAATGTAACTCCTCAGATGCTGCAGTCAATCGGGAATCTGGCATCTAAGTGGTTAGACAGAATGTGGGTGAGCTCTTTCCGCAAAGCCATTGCATCCTTCAAGTTCCTATGTATTGTCATGGCAGTGGAGGCCTTACAACGGCCAAATTACTGCCAAGTCTGCCCTTTTTGTTAGAGCATTATACACTACAATGTTGATCTTTTTGTATTTTTTGAGCGATTAAACTTATTTAGGCTAAGTTCCCATGATGAGTATTTGGTGAGTTTTTGATGTGATGGATTTTCTGTGGCATTTCCACAACAATTCAGTTACTAGTGCTTTTTACATGTGTTTTATTGCATTTTTGTACTTAATATAAGTGGTTTGTAGGTTCATATTCACACTATGGCCATTAACAAATGTCAACTAAGTACCCTTTGTTTTTTTACATGTATTATTACTACTTATTTACTTACTTCAGGGTATCTATTGTTTTTATTCTGGATTATCATTAGGTCTAGAAATATTTAGACAGTAACCGAATTTTGAGTGTTGCTAATGAAGTATAGACGCTCAGGTTTAATTGAAAGGGTTGAACAAAAATCCTGTGAATCGTTTAGGAATTGCAGACATTTTTCTACAAAGCCTTCTTATTTCAGAGACTCAAAAGTAATTGGACAAATTTACTTTATCATAAATAAAATGTTCATTTTTAATACTTTGTAGGGAATTATTTGCCGGCAATGATTGCCTGAAGTCCGGAAGCCATGGACGTCACCAAACGCTGGATTTCCTCCTCTGTGATGCTTTGCCGGCCTTTATTACAGCTGACTTCAGTTGTTGCTTGTTTGTGGGTCTTTCCACCTTAAATTTAGGCTGGGGCCACACGGGGCACTACTGTGATGCTCGCATGAGACTCGGCTCACCCTGGCAGCACAGCAGGAGCCGAGTGTCATGCGAGTGTGCCTGCGTCTGAGATCCGACCCTGCGAGCGGACCTCAGCTGCGGGGGGCGGACCGGCACGGAGGAGGGGAGGGAGTGATTTCTCTCCCTCTCTCCTCCTTAGCCGGCTATTGTGATTCTCGCTCTGCACACGCGGTACACCGGAGTACCACGAGTGCAGTGCGATTTTTCTCTCGCCCCATTCACTTGAAAGGGTGCGAGAGAAAGGGTCTCCCCTTACAATCGCAGCATGCTGCGATTGTTTTCACGGTCCGATTAGGGCTGAGAAAATAATCGCTCATGTTCACACAGGCTAGAATTGGTCCGAGGGGAATGCGATATTTTATCGCACTCCACTCGCACCAATTTTCTCGCCATGTGGCTTAGGCCTAAGTCTTAAAAATGCATGCTCAATGCCTTAACCCCTTCATCTCTGAGCATGGTTTTCACCTTCCTGACCAGGCCATTTCAATTCTGACCACTGTCACTTATGATGTAATAACTGGAACACTTCAACGGATCCCACAAATTATGAGGATGTTTTTTTGTTTATTTTTTTTTGCTGACGTATTGTACTTCATGACCGTGATAAATTTAAGACAATATTTTTTTATTTGTGACAATCTCGAAAATGTTAGGAAAATTTTGCAATTTTTAAACTTTTAATTTTTATGCTTTTAAACTAGAGAGTTATGTCACACAAGATAGTCGATAAGTAACATTTCCCACATGTCTACTTTACATGAGCACAATGTTTGAAAAATATGTTGTCTTTGGTAAGAAGTTAGAAGATTTATAAGATTATCAGGAATTTCTTCATTTTTCCAACAAAATGTACAAAATCATCTTCTATGTGACAGAAAATATCCAAAAATGTCACCATTCTAAAAACGGCCCCCCTAAAACGGGTCAAACCACATCCAAGAAGTTTAACCCTTTAGGTGCGTCACAGGAACTAAAGCAATATGGAAGAAAAAAATTGCAATTTTACTTTTTCTCACAAAAATGTTACTAAAGCCTCAAATTTTGAAATTTCACAAGGGTAACAGGAGAAAATGCACCAAACAATTTGATGTGCTATTTCTTCTGAGTACACCAATACCCCATATGTTTTGGAAATGTACTGTTTGGGTACATGGCAGGCCTGGGAAGGAAAGGAGCGCCATTCAACTTTTTGAGCACAAAATTGGCTGGACTGGTTAGTGGATGCCATATCGCGTTTGGAGAGCACCTGATGCGCCTAAACAGTAGAGCTCCCCCACATGTTACCCCATTTTGGAAACTAGACACTTCAAGGAATTTATCTAGATGTGTGGTGAGCACCTTGCACCCCCAGGGGCTTCCCAACGTTTTGAGTCGCCTAAGGGCACTTTCACATTGCGTTTTCACCTACGTTCATAGTAGACTACGTTCAGGTGTCCGCCTGCAGAAAACGTATATGCCCGAAAATGGTGCCAGACAGAGCACACACTGACTCTGTCTGCTCCATTATAGTCAATGGCCCCGTCGGCGTATGCGTCCGAAACACGTTTTGTGGAGGGGGAAGGGGGGTTTGGACGGATGCCCCGATGGGACCAGTAAACGTAGGTGAAAACGCAATGTGAAAGTGCCCTTAATGAACAGCAGAAAATGCGACATACAATTTGTTGTGCAATTTACTGGTGGTGGAAATTTACTGTTGTGCAATTTGTGGTGGAAATTTACTGTCAGGGTACACGGCAGGGCTTGGAAGGAAAGGAGCACCATTCGACTTTTTGAACACAAAAGTGGGTGGAATTATTTGCCATGTTGCGTTTTGGAGAGTGCCTGATGTGCCTAAACAGTGGAAACCCCCCAGCCCTTAAAGGGAATATGTCACCACATTTGACCTCTCTAACCTATTAATATGGGCATACAGGTAATAGAATCCTGATAAAAAGACCTCCGGACGAAGCTCCGGCGAAACGCGTTGGGGTGTGGGGCAGTGTGACCTGAGACCGGGCGCGGTAACTCTAGGTGGCTATTCCAGGGAATGAATTCCCCATATTGTATTTATGAGCGGGTGTTGAGGCTAGACCGATGGGCCTGGTATAATGCTAACATTGCTGTATAACTATATATAATCTCTCTACCCTGCTGTTTCTGTAGCCACACTGTTTAGTATTCATATTGAGCATGGTGTTTAGTACAATTCTGTACCATGGGTTTTGCCCAATGAGGATCTACTTTTGATCAATGGGATATGTGCAATATGTTCATAATAGCTATACATATACTATAGTCAAGCGCTTTATCCAAACTATTCCTCTATACATGTTATGTACATTGCACATGGTGGGATATGTGCAATATGATTGAAGTGCAATAAGATGGAATATGTCATTTGACAATTCAGCACTATAAATAAGCACTTTAATCTGGGGTTATATATCTCCGTGTACATATATATGTATATATATTTATATTGCTCTTATGAATGCTGCACAATAGATCATTATATAAATTGTTTTGATTATTGCCTGTTCCTTGGGTCGCACTGTCCTGTGTTTTCTGTTTACCCAAACGTATATTTTGTTTTTATGCTGCACTTTTTGCACTTTGTGTATCCAAAAAAATTACAAAAAAATAATTAATTTAATAAAAGTGATATATTGAATCCACTTGGAGAATATTTCTTGATTACATATACTATGAGTCGTTTGTAGGATTATTGATAAAAAGTCATACCTGTCTGCCTCATCAGAAGCCTTGTTGTGGATAAATTATCTTTTAAGCTCTTCCAGGCTATGGGGTGGATGCTGCCTTGAAGATAACTCCGCTTCCAGAGCTTATTATAAATTAAAGGGGTATTATCAGTGGGAGACAAGTAACTGACATAGAAAAGGAGAAATTAAATTTTACTTCTTGCACACACATTTTTTGCCACTCCCTGAGCTTTGCCGTATTGCAAAATTGTCTACCTATGAGATGGAGATCAAGTGGATAAGTGGCACTCCTGTTAGGATGGGTGCTCAAGTGAAGGACAAGTTCCAATAAGTATATGACAAGAAAGCGGAGTGCCAAGTGCCTTTTTGTCATATGCCAGTGACATGGAGCTGAAGCTGAGAGGAACCTGCAGATGTGTCAGTTACAATAAATACAGCTCTGCAGAGAGCGGCCATCACACATCACATTGGTAAAGCCCCTTTTATTTAAAATAATCTCTGGAGGCGGAGTTATCTTCCAGGCAGCATCCGTCCCATAGCCTGGAAGAGTTCATTTATATTAAGTGATAAAAGATGATTTATCCACAACAAGGCTTCTGATATGAGGCAGACAGGTAGGACATTTTTCAGCAATCTATAACCTGTATGCCCATATTAATAGGTTAGATAGGTCATGACAGATTCCCGATAAGTGACCACATTTTAGAAATTACACCCCTCTGAGAATTCATCTATGCTGAGCACTTACATATGTTTTTCATCTACATCTCCGTAATACATGATTCAGGTGAAAACAGATTAATTCACTAATGAGGCAGCAGAGTTACTCCAGACTGTTAGGCTTCTGTTCCACGTGGTCCGTCTTTTCAAAGGGGCACAAAACTGTTGTTGGCCTCACTTTTGTGCACATCTGAAAAGACGCTTAAAAAGATGGACATCGGTGGACCACAAGCCAGGCGAGAGATCAAAGTGACTCCCACTGCCTCACTACCATGAATTTTGTCTGAATAACGTTTTTCAGAGATTTACACTTAATCCCCGGTGTAAGCGCTCAGGATAGAGTGCAGGATAAATGTGAGCTGTGCCTTACTGCGATCTTTGGGAGGAAGAATGAACTAATCACCAACAGTTGAAGAATTGACCTTATTATAATTTTTTTATGACGGTCACCTTGCGATATAAGTGATTAGGCAGCTTTATTTCTCAGGTAAGTACGATTATAGCGATACCAAATTTACATAGGTTTTTTTTATGTTTGGCTACATATCACACTAAAAATTGCTTTTTTGCAAAATGAAGGTTTTTTGCATCACTAAATTTTGAAGACCTGTAGTTTTTTTTTTTTTTTTTTTTTTTAAATTCTGACAGACATGTGAGAACGACGCTTTTGCAAAATGAGTTAGTTTTCATTGGCATGATTTTGGGGCACATAATGTTTTTTGTTCGCTCTGTATTCTGCTTTGTATGAGTCACAATAAAGAAGAAACGGCAATTCTGCACCATCATTGCAATGGATTATAGCTGTCAGTTTTACATTGACAGAAGCCTCTGAAACCATGCTCCTGGCATGATCTGAGGCGTGCTGTAGTAGGGTGACCCAGAGATCATCATGACTAGAGATGAACGAACCTGTGGAAGTTTGTTTTGGCGGAAGCAGCTGAACCGTACCTCCATGGGTTCAAACTTGGCCCGAACCCCAATGGAAGTCGGGAGTTCGACTCACTGCCCATATACAGCCAGCTATAAGCAGAACACTTCCGAGGAATGGTAGGCGGGCTTTTTTCTATTTTTGGGGGGTTGAAAACAATTTCGTTGTTGTTACCCCTAGTGCAAGCCGTTCAAACACTGCAGGCGGTTCTCACTGGACTGAGCACCGAGCGTACCTGAGCATAGCGATGCTCTCGTGAGTGGTCAGCCTATGTATAGCACCTGAACGCCGAACCCATGTTTTTTGTTTTTTTTTGTTTGTTTGTTTTTTCATTTCAAAGTTAGTGTTTGGCTCGAAAACTGAACACTGAACATCGGGTTCACTCATCTCTAATCATGACGTAGTCATGTCGATCTTGAGTTGCCATGGCAATGATTGGGCCTCTGTGATCACATCACAGGGGTCTCGATCACTTGGGAGAGGGAGCGCACTTCCTCTCCCCCTAAATGTTGCAATCGGAGCATTTATAAAGTTAAACAGCTAGGGGCAGTGAGGGGCTGTTCATGGCTGTGAGAGAAGGGGCTCGACTGTCAGGTAAGCCGAAGTCTCTGCGGCAATCGCACAGGCACAGAATTGAGCTGGCTTCTTTAGATGTTCTTTTTGCCAAACTCTAATCTGGCCTTTCAATTTTAAGGCTGATGAGTGGTTTGATTTCCTAAGTTTAGTGCATTCTTTTTTTTGCAGAATGTACCAAACTGTTGATTTGGCCACTCCTAATATTTCTGCTTTCTCTGATGATGTTCTTTTTTTAGGCTAATGATGGTGTGTTTCTCTTCTATTGAGAGCTGTAAGACCCTGTGCGCATTGTAATTTTTTATGCGTTTTTGGTGCTTTTTATCATGCAGTTCGTTGCCCAAATGCGCATGTTTTTCCTTCTCCCAGCAATGTCTATCAGAAGTGGTGTGCGCACATTGATTCTTTTTTCCTTTCACTTTTTGGTGCAGAAAAAAGAAGCAGCATGTCAATTGTTGGTCCGTTTTTTCCCCTGTGTTTTTTTAGCCCTTCCAGCCACTGAACTCACTAAAACAAACGCATAAAAAATGCACCAAAACCCATGCGTTTTTTTGGTTCATTTTTCGGCCACAAGGTGCATTTTTTTGGTGCAGAAAATGTACGCAGTGTGCGCATATATAATGAAACTATTACTCTAATTAGATGTGACTACCGTCTAATTAAAGCTGAGAGTCTGCACCTTAAACCCATATTGATCATATAACTGTATCTTGAAGTTGTACAGCTAAAATGACTAAACTTGCGTCACTGTCCAGATATTTCAGGACCCCACTGTATATCTGTTAATGGTTGCAGTGTGATAATGCACCCACACATTGCGCTATTACTAGGAAATGCTAGCCAATTTTTCTGTTTTGCTTTAGTTTCTTAGTATATTTTGGATAGCAGCTACTCTCCTTTGGGCTGTGCACTTTGTGTGTTTGGCTTTCCATGGGCAGGCGCAGAACACAGTCTGGCCCATGTCCTGCTCTGCCCTCCATGTATTTTGGGGCTTGCTGGCACATAGCAAGGTGAGACGATAGAGTTAGAGGCCATCCTGATTCCTGATAGGTTACAACTTGTTGCAGTGAGATGGCTTTTACACTCTTTTAATTAAAATAATGCTAACCAAGTACAGTGGAACCTTGGTTAACGAGAACAATCCGTTCTGGGACTGTGCTTGTTAACCAAGTTACTCAGCAAAGCAAGATTTCCCATAGGAAATCATTGCAATGCAGACAATTCGTTCCACAACTTGTTAAATGTCCCATTCAGGTCCTCTATTGTGTCATTCCACACATGCACAAGCACGCACAAACACACACACACAAACTCACACAAACACACACAAACACGCACGCACACGCACATATTATGCTCACCTTACTTTCCGTTCCATCTCCTGGGACTTGCGGTTCACCAGTACGGGCTGTGTATCGGGTTACCATAATGACGAGGGAGGAACTTCCGCTGCCAGAGCGCTGACGTCAAAGGCAGGAGCCGCTTGCCTCTGATTGGCCAGCGCTCTGACTTTGAGTAGCGTCTGACAGGGGAACTTCCTGCTTCGTCGCTATGGTTGCCGATTCACAGCCTGGAGCGGTGAACTACAGGACCCAGGAGGCCGGCGATGGAACTGAAGGTACACATATTATGCTCACCTTACCTTCCATTCCATCGCCGGCCTCCTGGGTCTTGTAGTTCGCCGCGATGACGTCGCAATGAGCCGGCGGACTTCTAGAACCATGAGGCCGGCGGTGGAACGGAAGGTAAGGTGAGCATAATACTGTATGTGTGTGTGTTTGTGTGTGTTTTGTGCGTGCTTGTGTGCGTTTGTGTGGACTGCAAGTGCGGGTTAGAGCGCGGTGGATGTACGGAATCGGAAGTGTGTGCGGTGAGGATTTTGCTTATACAGCAAAGCTTTCTCGTAAACCGAGTTACAAATTTACAGAAAGCTTTGCTTGTTAAGCGAAATTCTCGTTAAGTGGGTTGCTTGTTAAGCGATGTTTTTTTCCATGTACTATTACCGCTTATTTACTTCAGGTTATCTATTCATTGCTTTTATTCTAGGTTTTCATAAACCGAATACAATATCAAGGTAAGTATATTATTCCATTAACCAAAAGAGACTATTTTACCTAAAAAAATCATTTTTATTCACATATATGCCACAAACAAGGTACACATATTAAAAACGTGATGAGAAGAAAGGTGGGAATCAATACACCCTACTCCTCACCCTTCCTGTCATACAGGGGTCGACGTCCTAAAGTTTACTGACGCCCCTGTTCCTCGTCGGCTAGAGTCCTATATTAGCCCTCCACTTACACTAGGAGAGTACCGTGTGCCCTATTTCAAAGTGGGTAAGGTGAAACACCCAAAGTCAGACCCATATAGACAGTATGTGACATTAGTTTAGTCGAAATACTAGATTTCTGTCAATAGATGTCATAAATTATATATGGGGGAATTATGACTCAGTCGACTATCAGTCAAGAAATTTTTATAGACCATAAAAACTGCTGTTGCATATGTCCAGGATGCACCCTACGCGTTTCGCCCTCTTATCAAGTCAATAGGGCTCATCAGGGGTATAAAACATAGATCCTTGACAATTATATCACAGCTTCATACTAGAACATAAACATAAAAATCACAATAAATAAAGACACACTGTTACCAACTTCAGAAGTCCATAGTTGCATCAAAATATGATTAAAGGAAGAGACAAGGACAGTACTGACCGGTAATAATGGGTTGTACCAGAACAATTTTATACTGTTAGTAATTTCTCCTCCAAGGGTTTAGACCAGGATAATGCATCTATTAATACAAACAATACACGGTATATACATACGTATACATGTATACACATATGGGGTATCTGTTAACTCCATCCCTCCAGGACATAAAATAAGCCCACAAAAAATAGACATATAGACATATATACCTGTTAGAGAAAGACCAGGATTATATACATATCCCTCAACATATCTGGGAGCTATCCCGAGGTTCAAGCACACCCATATGTGCACGTGCTGGTCTATGAGAGATCAATCAAAATATACAAATCAGATCCCCATACTTGCTTTAGAAATGTATATAAACCACACACCTACATACGTATATCCGTACACCTAATATGGACATTTATGGACATATATCAAGCTATCCACAAAAATAATTCATTCAGCTGTCCCTGACAGTTCAAAAAATAAATAAACGTAAGCAGTACACGTACATGTATATAAGGACAATACATGCCAAAGCAATACCTGGTCTGAATAAAGATAGATGTCAGCACATTAGAGGATTCATCCCGCAATACAGGCTCATTCACCTATGTGATGGTACAAATGTCCACAGGAAACGAGTCTCCCCTTAAAAAATTCATATATATATACATGGCATAAGAATGGATAACTAACAGCACCCCAAAGCAAGGGGTCATCAGTACAGTGAAAAACAGCCTTAAGGACCATCAGAGGTGCCACACATACCTCAAATAAATCCTAATCCTGGTATAAGCACAGCACCTCTGTTAATGCCTAGGAAAAGAGGTATAGCCCAACTCAGTCCCCATATATAACAACTATCAACAGTATATATCACAAGATGACAACACAGCAGAAAAATACTTTGCTATAAACAAGGCAAAACAGAAATACCTGGACGATCAATGTCACCTGGGTAGCGATGTGTATCCAATACGGTTATCTGCTTAAACCATAGCAGCCCTAGCCGGCTTTTAAATATCACATTGCGCGCCAAAAAAGCAGCTGTCCAGCCACTCCCCTATCGTCACTTCCGGGATTTGCGGCAAAGAAAAACGTCCCACCAAGTCTAGGACTGAAAGGAATGGTTCCGTATGACAGAACGTTCCTCATCTACCGCGCATGCGCAAAAAAACGGCGCATGCGCACACTCTCGATCATACCTCTTAGAATAAAAGGGGCTAACAACAATTGCGCATGCGCGGGCAGGTCACCGCGCGCGTTTGTTACGATCCCAGAAGTGACGCTGCCAAATAGATCTCAGCACCTGCCGTGTATCCCTAATGTACAAAGGGTATATATTCCCAATATGGGGATGGTATAAATGACATATTTAACCATAAGGACCATGTGACCCCACCATATCGATAAATTATTTATAACAAGAAGTACTGATAGTCAAGCCATGATTTTAAAAGCATAATAGAGAGAAACAATATACGTCAGATCAAAAGGCTGTCCACTCAAAGCCATCCCAAAGGACCAAAGAAGGTAACAATGTTCAGAAAACAGAAGCAACATATAGGCAGTCACAGTTAAAACACTGGCTACCTGATTGTGTCATATCTTTAACCATCAATAGTAATGCCCAATATCCAGGGTTAATAGGTGGACATTAATTGATGCCAGGCCTACTACGGGCCAGATATATTTAAAGGTATGGTTGAATATTTTTTATCAAGTTAGATAAAGCAAGTATAGCTTATATGCTCATTTAGGCCATCCGGATACACGGATTCCAACCAAAAAATCCACCTAGCCTCTCTTTGTAACAAGATTTTATCCCAGTCCCCTTTTCTCTCCGGTTCTGGGACAGATTCAATGGATTTAAACCTCACATCATCACACCGACCATTATGTTCCTCATTTATGTGCCTGGCTATTGGCGTATCCCTTTTGTTCCGAATATCCCCCAAATGCTCTCCTATTCTGACTCACAGTTGTCGTTTAGTTTTTCCAACATAATTTTTAGGGCAACTACATGTGAAGAGGTAGATGACCCCTTGGGTCCGGCAGTTCGCAAAGGTCCGGTTTCTATATATCCTGCCAGTCGTCACACTTTTAAACTCTTTAGATGGATCAATGTAGTTGCAGAACTTGCACGCGCGGCATTTAAAGGTGCCGTAATCTCTTTGCATATATATGAATTTTTTAAGGGGAGACTCGTTTCCTGTGGACATTTGTACCATCACATAGGTGAATGAGCCTGTATTGCGGGATGAATCCTCTAATGTGCTGACATCTATCTTTATTCAGACCAGGTATTGCTTTGGCATGTATTGTCCTTATATACATGTACGTGTACTGCTTACGTTTATTTATTTTTTGAACTGTCAGGGACAGCTGAATGAATTATTTTTGTGGATAGCTTGATATATGTCCATAAATGTCCATATCAGGTGTACGGATATACGTATGTAGGTGTGTGGTTTATATACATTTCTAAAGCAAGTATGGGGATCTGATTTGTATATTTTGATTGATCTCTCATAGACCAGCACGTGCACATATGGGTGTGCTTGAACCTCGGGATAGCTCCCAGATATGTTGAGGGATATGTATATAATCCTGGTCCTTCTCTAACAGGTATATATGTCTATTTTTTGTGGGCTTATTTTATGTCCTGGAGGGATGGAGTTAACAGATACCCCATATGTGTATACATGTATATGTATGTATATACCGTGTATTGTTTGTATTAATAGATGCATTATCCTGGTCTAAACCCTTGGAGGAGAAATTACTAACAGTATAAAATTGTTCTGGTACAACCCATTATTACCGGTCAGTACTGTCCTTGTCTCTTCCTTTAATCATATTTTGATGCAACTATGGACTTCTGAAGTTGGTAACAGTGTGTCTTTATTTATTGTGATTTTTATGTTTATGTTCTAGGTTGAAGCTGTGATATAATTGTCAAGGATCTATGTTTTATACCCCTGATGAGCCCTATTGACTTGATAAGAGGGCGAAACGCGTAGGGTGCATCCTGGACATATGCAACAGCAGTTTTTATGGTCTATAAAAATTTCTTGACTGATAGTCGACTGAGTCATAATTCCCCCATATATAATTTATGACATCTATTGACTAAACTAATGTCACATACTGTCTATATGGGTCTGACTTTGGGTGTTTCACCTTACCCACTTTGAAATAGGGCACACGGTACTCTCCTAGTGTAAGTGGAGGGCTAATATAGGACTCTAGCCGACGAGGAACAGGGGCGTCAGTAAACTTTAGGACGTCGACCCCTGTATGACAGGAAGGGTGAGGAGTAGGGTGTATTGATTCCCACCTTTCTTCTCATCACGTTTTTAATATGTGTACCTTGTTTGTGGCATATATGTGAATAAAAATGATTTTTTAGGTAAAATAGTCTCTTTTGGTTAATGGATTTTATTCTAGGTTTTACAATGATGTATATGGACATATCTGGAAAGGTTCTACATATTGAAATCAAGAACTTATAAGATTTCTGCTCATTCTGGTGTTAGCACACACCGCCCACTAGACTCCTAACAGCAATCATATGATTTATTGTTCACGTTGTTACGGTTGTGGGGATACTAAATTTGTGTATATTATGTTCGGACTTGGTCCAGACTTAAAAGGGTTTTCCCAACAACAAAGTTCATTTTAATCAATAGATCTTGGAATCAAATAATTTCCACAATTGGATGTGATTAAAAAAAATGTTACTGTGCTGAGAAGATTTTATATACAGTGCCTTGCGAAAGTATTCGGCCCCCTTGAATTTTTCAACCTTTTCCCACATTTCAGGCTTTAAACATAAAGATAAAACATTTTAATGTTATGGTGAAGAATCAACAACAAGTGGGACACAATTGTGAAGTTGAACGAAATTTATTGCTTATTTTAAGCTTTTATAAAAAATAAATAACTGAAAATTGGGACGTGCAATATTATTAAGCCCCTTTAAGTTAATACTTTGTAGCGCCACCTTTTGCTGCGATTACAGCTGCAAGTCGCTTGGGGTATGTCTCTATCAGTTTTGCACATCGAGAGACTGAAATTCTTGCCCATTCTTCCTTTGCAAACAGCTCGAGCTCAGTGAGGTTGGATGGAGAGCGTTTGTGAACAGCAGTTTTCAGGTCTTTCCACAGATTCTTGATTAGATTCAGGTCTGGACTTTGACTTGGCCATTCTAACACTTGGATACGGTTATTTGGGAACCGTTCCATTGTAGATTTTGCTTTATGTTTGGGATCATTGTTTTTTTTTTTTTTGGAAGACAAATTTCCGTCCCAGTCTCAGGTCTTTTAGAGACTCCAACAGGTTTTCTTCAAGAATGATCCTGTATTTGGCTCCATACATCTTCTCATCAATTTTAACCATCTTCCCTGTCCCTGCTGAATAAAAGCAGGCGCAAACCATGATGCTGCCACCACCATGTTTGACAGTGGGGATGGTGTGTTTAGGATGATGAGCTGTGTTGCTTTTACGCCAAACATATCGTTTGGCATTGTGCCCAAAAAGTTTGATTTTGGTTTCATCTGACCAGAGCACCTTCTTCCACATGTTTGGTGTGTCTCCCAGGTGGCTTGTGGCAAACTTTAAACAACACTTTTTATAGATATCTTTGAGAAATGGCTTTGTACTTGCCACTCTTCCATAAAGGCCAGATTCGTGCAGTGTACGACTGATTGTTGTCCTATGGACAGACACTTCCACCTCAGCTGTAGATCTCTGCAGTTCATCCAGAGTGATCATGGGCTTCTTGGCTGCATCTCTGATCAGTCTTCTCCTTGTTTGAGATGAAACTTTTGAGGGACAGCTGGGTCTTGGTAGATTTGCAGTGGTATGATACTCCTTCCATTTCAATATGATCGCTTGCACAGTGCTTCTTGGGATGTTTAAAGTTGTGGAAATCTTTTTGTAACCAAATCCGGTTTTAAACTTTTCCACAACAGTATCACGGACCTGCCTGTTGTGCTCCTTGGTCTTCATGATGCCATCTGTGCTTTAAACAGAACACTGAGACTATCACAGAGCAGGTGCATTTATACGGAGACTAGATTACACACAGGTGGCTTATATTTATCATCATCAGTCATTTAGGACAACATTGGATCATTCAGAGACCCTCAATGAACTTCTGGAGTAAGTTTTCTGCACTGAAAGTAAAGGGGCCGAATAATATTGCACGCCCCAATTTTCAGTTTATTATTTTTTTTTACAAAAGTTTAGAATAAGCAATACATTTTGTTCAACTTCACAATTGTGTCCCACTTGTTGTTGATTCTTCACCATAAAATTACATTTTTTTTATCTCTATGTTTGAAGCTTGAAATATGGGAAAAGGTTGAAAAATTCAAGGGGGCTGAATATTTTTCCAACGCACTGTATGTGTCCCTGCTATGTACTGTGTAATGGCCGTGTCTGACCATACAGGGACATGGTCTGATCATACCCCATCTCCTGGGCCGGGGAGGATGCAAAAAAGAGATTATACAGACATTACAGCACGGGATCACAGCTGATTCTTTCTTTGAGGTAAGGCATTTCCCTGCTAGTTTTTAAGCAATATTTTACCTATTTTACCTCAAAGTAAGAATTATTTGAGATCCCATGCTGTGCTTTCTGTATACTCTTTTGCGTGCTCCCCTGCTCAGGAGCTATGGGGTGATCAGACCAAGTCCCGGTACGGTCAGACACAGCCATTACACATTACATAGCAGGGGCACATATATAAGATTATTAAGAACATTTTTTTTAATCACATCCATTTGTGGAACTTATTATTCCAAGATCTATTGATCAAAATGAACTTTATTCTTGGAAAACCCCTTTAAGGCCGGGTATACATATCCAGCTTTTCGCCGGTTTGACGGATGCGGTGCATGCCAGTACAGTGTATACAGTAGAGTGGCAGCGCAACAAGCGCCGGTCACATGCTGTCATGTGACCGGAGCATGTGACCCGGAAGTTGCGGCGCTGCCACTTTACTGTATCATACTGTACTAGCATGCGCCGCATCCGTCAAACCGGTGAAAAGCCGGATGTGTACCCGGCCTTTGACTTGTTTAATTCTTGATTAGATCACCTATTTTTACATGCTTTTTAACTGCATCTTTAGTTGATGGTGGGGTCCTACTCATGAAACCATTGTTTCATATTACTAGTGTTCCCTTCGTTTGAGATGTGACCTTGACTTTTTCTCTACTTGTATAAGGTGCCCAGCTCTTGATTAAACCACTGGTGATCTCAGAAGAAGAGGAGAATATTTATATTGTTGGAGCCTCCACTAGACGACTTCTTCTTGGAGCTGAGGCTGCAGGATTTGTAAAGGAAAGTAACGATGGCACAATGAGACCTTTCTTATACAGCAATCGGGCGGAGTACAAAAACTTTCTGGGTAAGTTGGTACATAGAAAGGTTATTCTGGTATGCAGAAAATGCACATGACGAGGAATCCTCTCTCCACTTGTTAGTCATGCACTTAATCATGTCTGCTTCATTCCATAGATGGAAGAGTGAAAGTAAAATCACAGTAGCTGAATGTTTTATTTTTACAGAATTTTGACAATTTTATTTTAATTTTTTTGGAAAGGTGGGGGCCATAATTTGTTTAAAGGGAACCTGTCAGGTCCCCTATGTACCCAGACCCATGAGCAGTTCTGGGTGAATGTTGCTAATCCCTGCCTAACTGTCCCTGTGTCTAGTAACATAGATAAAGAGTTCTTTAGAAAAAGTATTTCTAAAGATCCTTTATGATATGGTAATGAGGTCAGAGACTAGTCGCAAGGGTGTTATATCCCCGGACTAGTCTGCCCTCTTAGGCTGCTTTCACACCTCCGGTTTTAGCAGAGCCGGCCAATCCGGCTCTAAAACCTATGCAACGGATGCGGCGACAAAACCGCATCCTTTGCATAAGTTTTTTACATGCGGCCGTCCGGTTTTTGCTGCTTGCGGCAGGATACTGAGCATGCACAGTGGAAAACAACGCATGCGGCGGCCGGATGCGGTTTTTGCCACAGGTCCATAGGCATGCATTGCGCCGTCCGGATGCGGCGCAATGCGTTTTTTTTGACGGACAAAAAAACGTGCCAGGCAACGTTCCATCCGGCCGCCGCATCGGCTAAATCTATACAAGGCAGGAGGATCATTACCAGGATGGGGTACCTGAGTTAAAGAATTTGGGGAGATTACCCCCATAACAGTGTCAGCAGCAGATCCTCGCCCCATAACAGTGTGTCATGACTACATATTTTGCTTAAAATTTTATTTTCCTATTTTCATCCTTTAAAACCAGGATGCATCTTATGGTCCAGTGCGTCTTATAGTCCAAAAAATACGGTAATTGATTAGCCAGCCATTGGCCACAGGTTCCTCTATTGCGTGTGCCATATACTAGCTAATTAATCCTTTATTTCAATATAATGCTTGTAGACATAGTGAATGCTGCACAAACTACATGAAAACTCCACACTACGATGTACCGGTTCAGTAAACCTAGTGGTTATAAGGTCTGTAGTTATTAGTAAGACTATGATAACCCGTTAGAATCCTGAGCAGAGCTGGATCATCGCTGATGCTGGTGGAGCTCTTGTTTAGGCCCCAGCTGTTCTGCTTTGACCACTAACTAAGAACTTTACTTTAGTGACAGTTTAATTACATACAAGACCGGGCAACATGAGAAGCAATTGTCACATAATCTGTCGTAGAGAAGGTTGCTGCCAGGTTGTGTATCGGATAAAAAGCTAGTCGTTTCTGAGTGGGTTGGAGTATGTGAAGAAGTGATGAGACACAAGAATTGATAATGATGTCACAGGTGTGGGCATGATAGGTGGTGATGTCATAATAAGATCTGGTTCTATAAATTGGACGTCAGTAGCATATACAGCCAGACAGCAATGATGGTTGCTCCAGGATGCAAGGAAAGCTCATGCTGGAAAATCCTGGGCAATTATTAACCTCTCCACCACCCGGTGATTTTTCATTTTTTGTTTTTTTTTTTCTTTCCCTTCTTCCAAAAGCCATAACTTTTATATTTCTCTCTCCATATAGCAATATGACGGCTTGTTTTTTTGCGGGATGAGTTTAAATGACACTGTTCATTCTGCCCCATTTTGTACTGGTAAACAGGAAAAAATATTAAAGTATGGAGATATTGCCAAAAAAAGTGCAATTCCACTATTTTTTTTTGTTTACCGTGTTCACTATATGGTAAATCTGACTCAGCATTATGATTCCCCAGGTCGATACGAGTTCGTAGATACCAAACATGTATAGTTTTATTTTTATTTAAGTGGTGGAAAACATTTCAGAAATTTGTGAAAAAAAAAAGAATTGCACTTTTGTAGCCATTTTCCGAAGCCCGTAGTGTTCTTATTTTTCAGGCTCTGGGGCTCAGTGACGGCTTATTTTTTTCGTCTTGAGCTGACTTTTTTAATTATACAATTTTTAGGTAGATTCTATGTTTTCATCGTCTTTTATTGCATGTTATTGCAATATTGCGTCGACCAAAAGAGAGTAATTCTGGCGTATTTACTTTTTTTTCTTGTTACACCCTTTACCAATAAGGTTAACTTATTTAATATTTTGACATTTCTCAACGCGCCAACACTAAATGTGTTTTCTTTTTGTTTTCTTTTAAATCATTGTTTTTTCGTTTTCAACGGTGTAAACAAGGAATGATTTGAACTTGTTTTTTTTTTGTTTTTGTTTTTTTTTTTAATTTTCTTAAAACATTTTTTTTCCTACACTTTTTATGATTTTACCAGTCCACTCACTTCTGCTGTTCAGAGCAATGCTTCAGCATTTTTCTGAAAAGCAGAAATGCTGATCTCCCGTGAACACCTAGCGCTCAGCTGGCGTTCACGGGAAGTGCGTCATGACAGTGACAGGGGTCATCAGCTGATCCCGCATTGTCATGACAACCCATTAGCACTTTGTGATCATGCCAATGGCGGTGGTGAATGACGCGCTTCCTGCCGGCGCGTTAAATCCCATTGTCAGAGATTTACAGCGGGATTTAACTAGTTAACAGGCACAGGTGGATTGTTAGCTGCACATTCCAGCTGATCAGATCAGCCTACATATGCAGGAAAACATGCGGCGAGCCTGCATTAAAGGGACAGAGACTACCTTGGACGTATCAGTACGTCCAAGGTTGCGAACAGGTTATAGGGGTAGTCCCATCTTAAGATTCTATCAAAATATGTAATAGGCATAATAATGATATTAGCAAATACCTCCAATTAGAAATAAATCCAGAAAAAAAGGGGGTTTCTTTCAGCTCACCTATTCATTGTCCATATTACTGGCTGTGAGTCCACTTGATACTGGGCGGTGCAGGGAAACAAGACACCGGGCAGTCCAGGATACTAGTAAGTGGAAGGAGATCTAGCACTCATCCAGATAAAATCAATTTTCTTTATTTCAAAATTTCTTAAAAAACATGGCCCAAAATAAAACAAGGTACTGGCGCCAATACACACCGCTTACGTGTTTCAGACCGTGAGGTCCTTACTCATAGCATCAGTATGCTCACCTTACAAATGTATCTCAATAAATAGTTCATTTATTTCAGTAATTCAATACAAAAAGGGCAGCACATATATTATATAGAGTCATTACAGAGTGATGTATTTCAAGTGTTTATTTCTGTTAATGTTGTTGATTATGGCTTTCAGCCAATGAAAACCCAAAAATCATTATCTCAAAAAATTTGAATAATTACCACAAAACACCTGCAAAGGCTTCCTAAGCATTTAAAAAGGTCCCTTACCCGTCTATAGGGGTAAAGATTAGAGGAGGGTGGAATGCTCTCCGTAAATCGATTTTAAATGAGCATTGGCGAGAAACCCAATTTGGAATAATGCATAAGACAATTTATGGTTTCAGTCTCCCTCCATCAGCAACAAAACCGGACAGGCTTACGTTTTGCCCTAAATGTAAGAGAGTTGAACTGATCTCCTTCATGGGTTGTGGTCCTGCTCCCATTTGAGTCCTTTATGGTCACAGATCACAAGTTGTGTGGGGTCTTGAAGTCCAGCTCTCACCTGGGTTTGCTCTTTTTCACCATTGGGAGGAGGGGAACGATATTAAAGGGAAGATGACTAACCCACCCCGACTTATACATGTGATACTTCTGGCAGCCAAGAGAGCGATACTTAACAAATGGTAGGAGTCTAGGGTCTCCGTGTTTGAGGAGATCTTGGATCAGCTCATGCATCTTCTTGAAATAGAAGGACTGGATGCAGAAAGGAGGGCGGATAGAATACGACAACATTTTAACAAATAGAAGAAATTCATATTGGCCTATTGTACTCGGGAGGAGATAGTCAGGATTATGTCACCTTTAAAGGACACAGTCTGGTATCATACCGAAAAATTAAAGGAAACATTGGATGGCTTGGAGGTGGGGGAGGGGAGGAAAGGCCGAAAGGTGACTAAAAGGAACCAAGTTGGGCGAGGAGGAAATAACCGATTTTGAGTGGAACTTCTTTATTCTATGTCATTACCTTGCGATGTTATGGTTATTGAATCTAAAACTTTGTTATGGAATTTGTGACGATCAAACAGGTCATTGCTAAAGAAGTTGGCTGTTCACAGAGTGCTGTATATAAGCATATTAATGGAAAGTTGAGTGGAAGGAAGACGTGTGGTAGACAAAGGTGCACAAGCAACCGGGATAACCACAGGCTTGATAGTATTGTTAAGAATAGGCCATTAAAAAATTTGGGTGAGATTCACAAAGAGTGGACTGCTGCTGGAGTCAGTGCTTTAAGAGCCACCACACACACATGTATCCAGGGCATGAGCTACAGCTGTCACATTCCTTGTGTCAAGCCACTCATGACCAATAGACAATGTCAGACGCATCTTACCTGAGCCAAGGAGAAAAAGAACTGGATTGTTGCTCAGTGGTCCAAGGTGTTTTAGGATGAAAGTAAATTTTTCATTTGGAAATCAAGATTCCAGAGTCTGGAGGAAGAGTGGGAGGCCACAATCCAAGCTGCTTGAGGTCTAGTGTGAAGTTTCCACAATCAGTGATGGTTTGGGGAGCCATGTCATCTGCTGGTGTAGGTCCTCTGTGTTTTATGAAGACCAAAGTCAGCACAGCTGTCTGCCAGGAAATTTTAGAGCACTTCATGGTTCCCTCTGCCGACAAGCTTTTTGGAGATGTAAATTTCATTTTCCAGCAGGACTTGGCATGTGTCCACACTTCCAAAAGTACCAATATCTGGTTTAATAACCACAGTATCACTGTGCTTGATTGGCTAGCAAACTCACCTGATCTAAACCGCATACAGAATCTATGGAGTATTGTCAAGAGGAAGATGAGACACTTGTGCTGCCGTGTCAGGCAGGGACGAGGTCTCCTGCAGCCGGGGAGTTTCTCCAGAGGAGCCTTCCAGGAGGAAAGCCTCCCATGTGGCCGATCCGGAGGAGTCACTGGGTATCAGTATTTCTGGTTGCAAGTAAAGCCTCCGTCCAAGCAGCTCCTGACGTGAGTCCCCAAAGAGGAAGAAAATTGGCAGAAAAATGAAACACGGTCTAATGGAGCACTATGGAGGATACAGGGATGTAAAAGTTCAATGGTTTTTATTAATTCACATAAACCACAACGTGTTTCGATATAGTCCAATATCTTCGTCAGGTGGACTATATCGAAACGCGTTGTGGTTTATGTGAATTAATAAAAACCATTGAACTTTTACATCCCTGTAGCCTCCATAGCGCTCCATTAGACCGTGCTTCATTTTTTCTGATAATCATCAACATTAACACAAATAAACACTTGAAATAGATCCCTCTGTGTGTAATGACGCTATATAATAATGCGTTTCCCTTTTTGTATTGAATTACTGAAATAAATAAACTTTTTGATATTCTAATTTATTGAGATGCACTTGTACAGTATATACTGTTCTGGAGCCAAATATGTGGTATTTTGTATATTTTGTTAATGCGCATCTGGTTTATACTTTTATACAGGAGATGGAGAAGATTTTCTCACCATGGCCGAGTGTCAGTATATCATTAAACATGAGCTGGACAATCTACGTGCTCAAGATGAGACAAATATTCCTGGTTATCCACAGTCCAAGCTTTATCCTGGAAAATCAATAGGCAAGTACATTTTATAGTCGTGTTTAATCAGAATAATCTTCCATGATTCTAAATGATGAACAGGTCTGGACCGAGATCAGCTATGTCGCAGTATACAGGAGCGATATGATCAAGAAATCAATAATTACTTTTAAAAGTTAGCAATAAATGGATACTTTATTTGGGTTAAAAATTACTAGACCTTATAATTGATTAAAGATTCAGAGGAAAATAGGTTTTATTGTGTGAGATTTGAAGATCCAGCTTAACCCCATAGCGACGGCCTAACGTCTCAAGACGTCGGAAAAACAGGGTACTTATTCTGTTCCGACGTCTTGAGACGTCAGGCCGGAAAAACCCTGTAGCGCCCCCCAGTGACGAAAAATCTCGGGGGTTTCAGCTACCGGGGGTAGCTGAGACCCCCCAGATTATGAATCAGGGTGTTTTTTATGCACCCCGTTAATGCGATCGCCGGTATACACCGTATACCGGCGACAACATAAAAAAAAAATAAATGGCTGGTAAAATTTATTTATTTCTCATCTGACGTGATCAAACATGTCAGATGAGAAATAAATGTGAGCCCTTAGTGCCCCCAAAGCCCCCGGTACCGGAGAAATCCATCCAACCCCCCCCCCCCCTCCGGAAAATCCAAGATGGCGCCGACGCGCGCTGAAAACTCCCGCCGTCGCCGCCTCTGCATTCATTTCCCTCCGATCTGAAATGATCAAACATTTCAGATCGGAGGGAAATGTCCCCCTCCTGACCTCTCCTCCGGTACACCGGAGCTCTTTGGTCCCTGGAGCCCCCTCCAGTTCTTCAGAGCCCCCCTCCGGAGCGTGCAAGATGGCGCCGACGCGCGCTGAAAACTGCCGCCGCCGGCTCTGCATTCATTTCCCTCCGATCTGAAATGATCAAACATTTCAGATCGGAGGGAAATGTCCTCCCCCTGACCCCTCCTCCGGTCCACCGGAGCCCTCTGGTCACCGGAGCCCCCTCCGGGTCTCCAGAGCCACCCCCCCTCCCCCGCATTCATTCTGCTCTTTCTGCCGCATGTGACACGTCACATGCGGCAGAAAGGTGTCCCCAGGTCCCCCCAGGTCCCACTAGGTCACCCCCCATCACCCCCCCCCCCCAGCCCCCGGTCATACGTTACCTGTCTGGTGATCCGTCCCGCGATCACGCCGCCTCCTTCTTGAATGCTGGCGGCGCATGCGCAGACAGCGGCTGTCAGCTGGATTCCTCCCCCGGTCCACAGTGGAGCAGCCTGTGCATCAGCGACGTCAGTCTTGCAGGGACGCTGACGTCGCTGATGCACAGGCTGCTCCACTGTGGACCGGGGGAGAGTGAGTGCAGTAATCAGCAGTCTCTCCATGTGAGGAGTGTGGTCCTCACATGGAGAGACTGCTGTTCCAGAAAATGGGGGGTACGTTCTGTGAGCGTGCCCCTCATATTCTGGAATGAGGTTACTGCAGGTCACTCTGCCCTAAGTTGGACCGGGGCAGTGTGAGTGCAGTATTCTCAGATTAATGCACCCACACTGCTCATGGAGAGCTTGCTCTTCCAGAAAATGGGGGATACGTTCCCTGAACGTGCCCCCCATATTCTAGAAGATCCAGAGTCGGCGTGGGACCTCCAAAATGGATTACAGCGACCGGAATTTCTTTATTTTCAATAAATTGGGGAAAGAGGAATGTTTCGGGGAGTGTTTTTTCAAATAAATTTTTTTTTTGTCTTTTTTTTTTGTCTATTACTTACTGGGTTAGTGATGTCGGGTATCTGTTTAGATGCCGTGACATCACTAACCCCAGGGCTTGATGCCAGGTGACATTACAGCTGGTATCAACCCCATATATTACCCCGTCTGCCACCGCACCAGGGCGCGGGATGAGCTGGGGCGAAGCGCCAGGACTGGCGCATCTAATGGATGCGCCACTTCTGGGGCGGCTGCGGCCTGCTATTTTTAGGCTGGGAAGAGTCCAATAACCATGGCTCTTCCCAGCCTGAGAATACCAGACCCCAGCTGTCCGCTTCACCTTGGCTGGTGATCTAATTTGGGGGGGACCCCACGTTTTTTTTTTTTTTTAAAAAAAAACGCCTGGGGAGCCCTCCAAATTGATCACCAGACAAGGTGAAGCTGTCAGCTGTGGTTTGCAGGCTACAGCTGTCTGCTTTACCCTAGCTGGCTATCAAAAATGGGGGGGACCCCACGTCGTTTATTTTAATTATTATTTTTTTGGGGGGCTAAATACAAGGCTAGGCACCCTTTAGTGCCACATGAAAGGCACTAAAGGGCGCCAGCTTAGAATATGCAGGGGGTGGGACGTTATATATGTTTGACATCTATCCATTCATCCATTGTAGCATTTTAGGCTGTGCGCCCACAATCGGGATTTGCAGCGTTTTGGGCGCAGAGTGTTTTCCCTGCGTCCATAACGCTGCATTGTGCAGTAGAAGCACAGTGGAAGGATTTTTAGAAATCCCATGCCCAATGTGCTTGCCCAATGTGCTTCTTTTCTCCGCCACATAAACTGACCTGTGGCGCAGCTTCCCGAGCCTCAGCATGTCAATTTATGCTGCGGAGATGAGTGTTCTCTGCAGGTAGCATAGAGCTCCACAGCGGCCTGAACCCAAATCGTGGGCATGGGCAGCTGCGTTCTCCCGTGGACAACACTCACATCTCTGCAGGAAGGCTGACACTGTGTACTAGACGCCGTGTCGCTGGATCATGACCACATAGCCTAAAAGTGAGACATTGGTTGCTACAGCAACATTTTTGTGAAGTACCTGTGGATTCAAAATGCTTACTATACTCCTGAATAAAATCCAGTTTCCAAAATGGAGTCACTTGTGGGGGGTTTCTAATGTATAGGTACCCAAGGGGCCCTGCAAATGTGACATGGTGCCCGCAATTTATTTCAACTTTTCCAGAATTCAAATGGTGCTGCTTCCATTCCAAGCCCTCCCATTTATCCAAACAGAGGTTTTTGGCCACATGTGGGGTATCCCTGTGCTCATAAGACATTGGATAACAACCTGTTGGGTCCACGGTTTGTTGTTGTCTCTTGAAAAAGTGAGAAATTTGATGCTGAAGCAACATTTTTGTGAAAAAAATTAAAATTTTCAATATGGCAACCTAAGCTTATCAAATTCTGTGAAGTATTCGTGGATTCATACTGCTCACTATACACCTAGATAAAAGCCTTGAGGTGTCTTGTTTCCAGAATGGAGTCACTTGTGGGGGACCGCCACTGTTTAGGCACCTCAGGGGCTCTCCAAATGCAACCTTGCGTCCACTATTGATTCCAGCCAATTTTGCAGTCAAATGGCACTCCTTCCCTTCCGAGACCTGCCGTGTGCCCAAACAGTTGATTTCCACCACATATAAGGTATCGCCAAACTCAGGAGAAATTGCACAATAAATGTTATGCTGAATTTTTTCCTTTTACTCTTGTAAAAAAAAAAAGCTACCTGGTTGAAATAACAATTTTGTGGTAAAATTTTTTTTTTTTTTTTCATGGCTCAACGTTATAAAATTCTGTGAAGCACCTGGGGGTTCAGGGTACTCACCAAACATCTAGATAAATTCCTTGAGGGGCCTAGTTTCCAAAATGGGGTCACTTGTGCGGGGTTTCTGCTGTTTAGGTACCTTAGGGGTCCTCCAAATGTGACATGGTGCCCGCAATCTTTTTCAGCCAAATTTCCTTTCCAAAATTCAAATATTGCTCCTTTCGTTCCAAGCCCTCCCATTTGTCCAAACAAAGGTTTCAGACCACATGTGAGGTATCACCGCGCTCATAAAAAAGTGGTTAACAAACCTTGAGGTCAAATTTTTGGAATTACCTCTTGAAAAAGTGAGAAAATTGATGCTAAAGCAACATTTTTGAGAAAATGATTAAAATTTGCAATATGACAACGTAACGTTAACAAAATCTGTGAAGTACCTGTGGATCTAAAATGCTCACTATACCCCTAGATAGAAGCCTTGAGGGGTCTAGTTTCCAAAATGGTGTCACTTGTGAGGGGTTTCTTCTGTTTAGGTACCTTAGCGGACCTGTAAATGCAACATGGTGCCCGCAATCTATTTCAGCCAAATTTGCTTTCCAAAATTCAAATATTGCTCCTTCTGTTCCGAGCCCTCCCATTTGTCCAAACAGAGGTTTCTGACCACATGTGGGGTATCGGCGCACTCATAAGAAAGTGGGGAACAAGTTTTGGGGTCCATTTTGTTGTGTTAGTTCTTCTAAAAGTGAATAAATTTGGGTTAGAGCAACATTTTTAGGTAAAATTTAATTTTTGCTTTTTTTCATTCCACATTGCTTTTGTTCATGTGAAGCACCTGAAGGGTTAATAAACTTCTTGAATGTGGTTTTGAGTACTTTGGGGGGTGCAGTTTTTAGAATGGTGTCACTTTTGGGTATTTTCTGTCATCTAGGCCTATTGAAGTCACTTCAAATGTGATGTGGTCCCTAAAAAAATGGTTTTGTAAATTTTGATGTAAAAATGAGAAATCGCTGATAAACTTTGAACCCCTCTAACTTCCTAACAAAAAAAAATTTTGTTTCCAAAATTGTGCTGATGTAAAGTAGACAAGTGGGAAATGTTATTTATTAACTATTTTGTGTCACAGAAATCTCTGGTTTAACGGTATAAAAATTCAAAAGTTGAAAATTGCTAAATTTTCAAAATTTTTGCCAATATTCAATTTTTTCTTCAATAAACGCAAAAAATATTGTCCTAAATTTGGTACTAACATGAAGTCCAATATGTGACGAAAAAACAATCTCAGAATCACCGGGATCCGTTGAAGCGTTCCAGAGTTATAACCTCATGAAGTGACACTGGTCAGAATTGCAAAATTTGGTCTGGTCATTAAGGTGAAAATTAGCTCCGTCACTAAGGGGTTAAAGAGAAGGTAAGGTTGATCATCTGGCATTCGGATATCTCCAGACTTGTGCTACATGCACTCTAAAAAAAGGAAATGCAGTTAGTGCAGATTTTACATTGTGCTAAACTTAGCCTCTTAGTTTTATACAGATCAGTAATGTCCTTTGAAACATGATAAGGCTCCAGTGCATCATTCAGGAGGGGTCATTTGTATGTGGTCCTAAAATGTCTGGGGTCTAAAAATAGGTTTTGGAAATCTAGAAACATGTAAATAAAAAAAACAAACAAACCTGAGTTTATTTTCCTAGCACAGTCACAGTCCTATTCTTTGTACTATATGCAATAAAAAAAGTTATTTTTGGTTGGTGTGTACTTTATTTTATTTTTATTTGTTTAGTGTTCTTTTATAATGAGTTTGATGATTTTGCATTTTTTTTTGTCCGTTTCTGCCACAGTATTGGTTAAAATAACATAATGAGTAGAGATGAGCGAACCCGCAGATATTTGGGTTAAAAAATACAGTTTGGGACTCAACTTGAACTTGAACATCTGCCCGGATGGCGACACCCTTTTAAATCTATGGGGACCCAAACATTGTGCTGTAAAATAGTGGTAGGAAGGGCTAGGGGGATTAGAACAGGACAGTTATGCTTACCGAGTCTCCCGTGCAGCTGTAACACTGCTTCCGGATCCACTCATTAACCCGCATACATAGTCACTGCTTCCTCTGCCCACCATCAGTCCCAGTGTCTGTGATTGGTTACAAGCAGACCGTGTACCCACCTTGTTTGACAGCGTCTGTGATTGGTTGGAATCACACACGCTGTATTTTTACAGGTGTAATAATCAATCAATGAATAAATTGGTGTAGGGTCCTCCCATATTGTGATACCGAGCACAGATAAAGCAGACCACTACAGGATGCAGCCCTCAGTCATATGCTTATCTTGGCTGAGTATCAAAATAAGAGGGACCATATTCAGCTTTTATTTTTAATTAATTATTTAAATATATATTAAAAAAAAAAAATGGTGTGCGGTCCCCTCCAATTTTAATACCCAGCTGATTAGCCACCAAGCTCACAACTGGTGACTGATATTCTCAAGCTGCGTAGGCCCATCGTTATTGGGCCCCCACAGCCTAAAAATAGCAGCCTGCAGCTGCCCAGAATTGTTGCATTCATTAGATGTGACAATTCCGGCACTTTTTTTTCTGGCTCATCCCGATTGCCCTGATGCGGTGGTAATTGGAGTAATCTAAGGGGGTAATGATAGCTCACAGCTGCCCTTAATCCCTAGATTAGTAATGGAAGGCGTATATGAGACTTCCTCCATTACTAATCCTGTAAGTGAAAAGAAATAAACACAAACACCGAAAAAATCTTTTGGAATAAATTACGAAAAAACGCCTTCTTTCTCCACTGTATTAACCCCAAACACTGAGGTCTGATATAATGCACCCGAGGTCCCAGACTCTGCTACATACTGTAGTCAGAACATTGGGGCACATTAGGAAACGTGGCTGACTGAGCCGCAGCTGTGAGCGGTGATGTCACTCAGTTTGTCTTCAGTTCCCTGCGCACCCCACCTATGACCACAGGTAAATTCACCTTAGGTGACCACGTTGAACTCAATGACTACACTTCAGGTGAACTTATTCAGTTCAAAGAGACCTGCATGTCCTGGATGAAAACCACTTTTTTTTTGCCAAGAGATGCAGATGTGATGCTGAAATTTATGCACCAGATCTGCATCTTCTGACAAAAAAAAAACGCACCTAAACGCGATCTTTGTAGAGTCGAAGATAGATACTTAGTGACATCAATGTGCGAATGCTGTAAACCGTCTAAAATGTAGTTTACGTTAAGCTGAGTTCTGAAACCTTCCCAGCCTATCTCGCAGTGTCTCCACATTTACCTTTCAGCACTTCCATATCTATAGTATTCAGGGCACCTACTCCCAATGCACATCCTCTCAATCTCGTGGCAATTAAGTCTCTCCTCCCCCTGTATTTCGAGTGTCTGTGATTATTTTTTTCTCATCTCTTGCCCCACCTCTGCCCATTCTCTCATCAATCATCTCATCTATTTAGTTTCTCACAAGCTCCTCATATTTGTGATCCCAGTGGTCTATCCCGATGTAATCTATGGAAATTCGCCAGGTGCATAGGATGAAATTTGTTCCCGTGATGATCTTCCATGGAAATAACAGTTGAGGAGCTATGGAATCTGCCAACTGATGGCTAGAAATCATATCCTGTAACCTCTGGTACACAGTCGTCTCTCATGATCATGATCATGAAAGACCGTATTAATGGGAAACCCTCTACTCGAATGTACCTCAGATTATTGACATCGATTTGCACCTTTAAAACTGTTGCTTCAAACAAGCCCTCCAGTTTTACCTGAGCACTCTAATCATTCCATAAGGCCTTCTCACAGTTGCTGCAGGTTAACTTAAAAATCAATACACTGGTCTGTAAGTAGTTCGTGGACACATGTCCTTGGACATACTTAGATTCCCTGATGACAATCATTTGGGAATCGCTCAACACACAATGAGCCTTTAGGGTGCCTTATATAGGTAAGGATCTATCAAATATGTCCTTACCCTCAAACCACCTTGACTATCCTTCCAAGTAAAGGTAGCCTGGAGGATATAACATCCACTGTACTCTGCCCTTGCAACATCTTCATGACTCAGAACTTCTTTTGTACACAACACTGAGGTAATATTGGCTTCCGCTTGCATGTAGGGGTGCAAGTGGGGCTCCCTAGACACCCATGTTAAAGGGAACAATATGTCCATGATTTCACTACAACCACAGATCTGCCAAAGATTTATCTCTGTGTGTAACGGGGCCTTAAGTCTTGAAAATGTCTGAATTCCTTGAGACAAAGGGCGTGTAAGTCATGTTTTATGACAGACACAATTTCTACAAGGGTGTAATGCTGTGTAACACTATTGTCAAAATCTTCTGTCTGGAACCCATACAGATATCGCTGTCGAGGTGTGAAGTTAAAGTTACTGTATGGTTCTAACATTTTACCTTCTAAGCACTCTACCATTTAAGAGACCTGGTCCCCTAAGTGACATGCTACCCATACCTTTACTAGGTCCCTGATCCTTCCCCCGTAGAGGCTGAGCCTGCCATCATCGTGCTTATCATTAGCATCACAAACTGTACCCTGCTCAGGTGATCCCTATTTCTCTGGCTACTTGCTTTCGTATTATATGTATATGTGGTTGAATGGTGACTTAGGGATTCACCTTTCACTTAGCAACCCTCCCTCACTCAACTTTTTTTGTGAACCTATTATTGAGTTGGGGAGGCTCGGGTGGCCATTGCTTGTTTGATATGGATCCAATAGGTTTCATGATGTCTACAGGATTTCTTCTTCGTTGTCATCGGTCTCTGTAGCTTTAGCATGATGTCATCTGTTACTTCAAGGACCTGGTAAGGTCTTTTCTAGTTTGTTTCGCAAGGTCCAGATCAGCAGAGGATTTTCATCATTTCATTTTTCACTATAGAGGACATTAGTGTTTCCTCCATAGGTACATTTTGTGCAACCATAAAGCTGCATGAGGCAGCAACTCCTTCAGGTTCTTTTGAACCTGTTGGAGGAACATGTTTTTGTCAATGACATTTTTCATGGGCTCAGATACTGGGGACTCATTGAGTAGACACAGGGGTCATTAGTTCGAATGGTGTGATACCGGTACTGA
The DNA here is from genome assembly GCF_048569485.1 of Anomaloglossus baeobatrachus. Classification (NCBI taxonomy): domain Eukaryota; kingdom Metazoa; phylum Chordata; class Amphibia; order Anura; family Aromobatidae; genus Anomaloglossus; species Anomaloglossus baeobatrachus. The sequence goes on along the minus strand of NC_134358.1, from coordinate 438,690,000 downwards.
TCGCTTCTGTCGCGCAGATAACCATCAGCACTTCCGTAAGGGACGTTGCTCACGAGGAACCCCTTGAGTGCTTTAGAAAGCCATGTTTTGAGGGTATGGTTCATTCACTTCACAATGCCTGCAGACCGAGGGTGGTAAGAGACCTAAAACCTCTGCATTATGTCCAGCACTTTTAGGACCTAAGCCATGAAATGTGTTCCTCTGTTTATTTTATTACAATGGGGATATCCTATCATGAAAGAACTTGTTCCCAGAGAACCCAGGCAATAGTGGTTGTCGAATCATTGCCCCTGGGGGATGGCTTGTACCCATTTGTACCCTCCCTGCACTACTGGCATTAGTGCCGTAACCTAGGGATAACCTGAGCACATACCAGGCATTGCTGAGTGACTTCTATCGTATTGGACATTCCAGTATAATTTGTCTCTCAGAAGAGACTAAGTAGCTTGTCCTGGCCAAATTAGGCAAACAATTGGTGGTTTAGTTACATCAACTCTGCCTGCGGGTGCTGCAGGACTACTGGTAGATGAAGTTGTTGCATACCAGTATCGTAACACAGGATTCCCTGACATATTGTCTTGGGATGCTGTGGAGCTGTAATTTTTTTTTTTTTTTTTCAGAAGAGGATCTCCTGTTCCCCCTCACAGGACACAGGCCCATTTTTGAGATTCTTTTGTCTCACTACAATCCGGAATGCAGGGATCTGCTCAGTGCCTGGCCCCGGAATGACCCCAGATACTGTTGCTAACCTGGCCAATGCGTCAGTCATGTTTCCTAAAGTCATAGGCTGTTCTCCACTGGTGTGTTGGATTTTAATAATTACTGGCACTGCCTCTGCCGAATTGTATTGGTGTCAAAACATTTGATAACAATTGTAGTGTTCCTTCATAGCGAGATCACCTGCATTGTAACATTGATTGTTACCCCACTTTGTGTGTTACTCACTTAGTGAGTTGCCTGATTTTATCCCAATAAAAAAATGACAGTTTGAACCACCAATAAAACGCTTGTGTTAAAATTATATATAGAGCTTGACTGTTTAACTGCTCTGTGAAATATTAAGGTATTTAGTTAAAACTTACCAGCTTTTAATTTAGCAAATTGGCAACCACTTGTATTGAGTCTGACTGTACTAAATGACTTTGAAATCCTGAGAGTGATTAAACCTATTAACACGATCAATATTGAGAGCCCTTTGTATGTTGATAAGAAAAAGTGTGTAGATTGTGCTTTTTCTTTTGAGATTTTGCCAGGATATTTTAATATAGTCAGAATAAGTTTAAAGGGGTTATCTACTACTATGAAATTGTAGTCCTATTCCGGTAACGGACAAATGGAAACGGTGTACCATGTAGAATACGTTCGCTCCGTCACACTATTTCGCGGCATTTACGATCCGCTTCTATTTATTTAGAGCCATTGAACCAAGCAGGAAGTAGATGAACTAGCTCTGTGCTTCCTGCTCAGATTGGATGGGCAAATGGCCAATCAGGGGCTGTAAGATCCAGACTGAGTAGGAAATACTAAGAATGGCAGGAAACCCAAGGGGACTATTAATCATTATATTATTTTACAGCGTTTTGAGGTTTTTATTTTTTTTTTTTATTTTATTTTATTTTATTATGAGCTATCAGTTTTAAAGTAGAGATGGCAAACCAATTTCAGTTTATACATTTTTATTGATTTTCAAAAAAAAGAACCAAGTAACACTTATTAACAAGACACGTGAGAACCATCATGAATACAAATAATTGAGTGCATGCAAATAAATCATAAGAAAAAGATTAGCAAAAGTTAAATTAATGGAAAAGGGAAGAATAGAGAAAAAGGAAGAGGGACACGCCCTCAATAGTAGGGAGGAGGTTACTGAGGCTCTGAGCTTGGGAATCCACTAGAACCGAGATAAGAAACTAGGTAGGTAGTGGGCACATAGGTTGTACCGCGAGGCACCCTACCATCTCAAAATAGCCTGGTACAGTGGGGAGGAAAGGAAGGCCTCCCAAAGGAACCATTTACTGGCAACAGAAGACTGCTCCTAGTGGGACTTGGCAACTAAAACCTCCATACGATGAGACAAGGAAATCTCTGTGAACTGTTGCTCAAAAGAGGGAGGATCAGTTGATCTCCAGTGGCGGGGAATTATTGTTTTAGATGCCTGCAGCATGTCACAATAAAGATTTTTTATAAGTGGCCTTAGACATTGGAAACCTGAAGAAGAGCACCGCCTTTGGGGAGGCTGGTACCGAGACATCCGTGATGGTTTTCACCACCTTGGGCAAACTAATTTCAACCTGTCCAAAGATGCATGGAAAAACAGCAAAAATGTATCTCAATAATTATAGAATTTGGTTACTTAATGAAGTACACCATCAGTTTTGTTTTATTGCACCCTCTTCTCTCTGTCAATACTGTGTTGCAGTGTATGTCTTATAATACTTACCCATTGCTGTCTTCTGCAGTTTTCAGCAGTGCTCCAGTCCTCTCCTGCATTATGTGTTTGCATTTTTCTTGCCAGCTCACACTGAAGAACTTTAGGCTTGCAATAAGAAAGGAACGATGAGCGCCTTGTTCTAATGCCAGCGTCACACGGTACGATATATCGGGCAATATGCCGTCGGGGGTGACGTCGTTAGTGACGCACATCCGGCATCGTTTGATATATCGTACCGTGTGACACCTCTGAACGCCTGTGAACTAGTAAAAATACTCACCTTATCGTTGCTCGTTGACACGTCGTTCATTTTCAAAATGTCGGTCCTCCTTCTGTGCTCCGGTTGTTCATCGTTCTCGAGGCAGCACACATCGCTCCGTGTGACACCCCGGGAACGACGAACACAGCTTACCTGCGTCCACCGGCAATGCGGAAGGAAGAAGGTGGGCGGGATGTTACGTCCCGCTCATCTCCGCCCCTCCGCTACTATTGGCCGGAGGCTGTGTGACGTCGCTGTGACGCCGAACGTTCCTCCCCCTTCAGGAAGAGGATGTTCGCCGCCCACAGCGAGGTCGTGCGGGAGGTAAGTACGTGTGACGGCGGTTACCGACTTTGTGCGACACGGGCAATGAATTGCCCGTGACACACAAACGACGGGGGTGGGTGCGATCGCACGATAAATCGTCCCGTGTGACGCCAGCATAAGTCGCATAGACTAAGCCTATGTTCACACGTGGTATCTTTTTAGTCAGTGCATATTGAGTGCATCTTAAAATGCACCAAAAACGCATCGTGGCAAATACACTATGCGTTATTGACGCATTTTACCGAGTTTTTCCCAGTGCGGTTTTTAAGTCAAATCTTATTGACTGGTGGGCTCAAAAACGTGGTAAAAACACAAAAAGAATTGACATGCTGCGCTTTGGCTCTTATTCATCTGAAAAACACAGCCAAGATGCAGCCAACAAAAGATGCCCTGAGTGGACAGCAAAATAGAAATTGCAGACTTTGCTGGGAGAAAGAAATGCATGCATTTAGGTGCATCTTTGTGACCTCAGAAACGCATTAAAAGATGCTCTGTGTGAACTTAGCCTTATATGAGAGAAATTGAGCCTTGACAAAAAATGCTGTGTGAGCCCGCTTGTCACAATGGCACTCACATAGTCCAGGAGAGGATCTGAGAAGTGCTGTAAAATGCAGAAGACAGCGATGGATAAGTAGTATTAGTCCAGCAGTTTTTTTTTTTTTTTTTTATTTCAATGCTGGAGTGGTGCTTTAAATCTATGTCTCTTGCCCCTAGTGTCATACTAACCCGCCGGCTTCTTCATCTGTGTTCACCACCGCTCCTGTCAGTATCCAGCAGTTAGTGATCTTACGGTTGCTCCAGTGTCTATGAGAGCCTCGTTCTGGCTCAACTAGCATTGAGAGAGCTTGTGGCATAACTTCTAACTTTCGGCCAGTCAGAAGTTAAGATCACAAGATGGCGCCGTGGGACTGAAGTGGCGGATAAAGGATGAAAACACCGGAAAGTATGTATAAGACTGGAGGCAGGCACTTGGGTTTAAAACACCACTCCAGCATTAAAAACAACAACACTGAAGTGGTGCTTTAATGATGGCTAATGGATGTGGCAATTAAAAACTGCCAGATTGTCTCTTGAATCCATATATCAAGCTTCTCTGAGTTGGGAATTGGGATTCTCCTGGTGTGGACAGATCATTCAGAGGTTCCCCAATACATCCGTTATATTAGTGTTTGCGGTAATTGTTGCCTTTTGATCGGATTACATTTTGATGTCATCTTGAATACTTCTGAATTGTTCACATGACTTTCCTAGCTGCTCGATATTGATTTTGCATCTTCCGCTGGTAGAAAAGTTATTGGGATTTTTTTCGTCATTGTCGATAAAACGTCTGCCTTCCTATGGCTGCCGTAACACCTATTGAGTTGTATGTGCTTTAGTAAGGGAGGTTATTTGACCAGGTACACAGACAGTGTTACTTATATGTTTGTGTGTAACTCATGTTGCCATGGGCTAAATTTATTAACCATTGTGTAACTCTTGCTGATTTCTGGAAATACAAGTTGTATGACAGTGTTGTACGATTTCACTAGGTGTCACTGCAGCATAGTTGACACACCCATGGATAAAACTGCTTCGACCTTTCTGGAAAGCAGAATCTTAACTCGGAGCCAAGTCTTAATCTGATACTTTTTAGGGGGGTTATCCAGGCTCGATATAAGTTCCTGCAGTCACTCTAAAGGCTACTTTACACGCTGCAACATCGCTAGCGATCTCGTTAGCGATGTGAAATTCTAGAGCGCAAGTGCGATCTTTCGAGATCGCACATAGGTCATTATACGCATGTGCGATCTCGAAAGATCGCACTTGCGATCTAGAATTTCACATCGCTAACGAGATCGCTAGCGATGTCGCAGGATGTAAAGTACCCTTTAGTAGCTATATTGATGCTGAATCATGACAGTGTGCTATGTACTTGCTATCAGGATTTCAGTCTGTTTCCAGTGGGCAAAAACAAAAAAGCCAGCACCAAATGTGCACTACAGCACTAACAATTCCAACTGTACTTATTATAAATATGAGATTTTTGGCATAAAAATAGCAATTTCTTGAGCTACCCCGCCTTGTCACGGCAAATCTCTTTGGGGCAGTCCTACGCTTTAAATATTTTTATAAAATGTGCCAGATGGCCTCACATATGAAATAGTAGAACTGTTCTTAGCACTGTTGCTAAGAGCAGTTCTACTTTTTCATATGTGAGGCCTGTATGGCAAATTTTATATAAAAATATTTTAGTGTAGGACTGCCCCAAAGAGATTTGCCGTGACGTGGCAGGGTAGCTCAACAAATTGCAATTTTTTTTGCCAAAAATCTCAAATTTTATAATAAGTACAGTTTGGAATTTTTAGTGCTGTAGTGCACAATTTGTGCTGGCTTTTTGTTTTTTCTCTGTTTCCAGTGGGCGACCAGTGTGAATTGCATACTTGCAGTCACATGGCAACTAGCTTCTCATTCACTTAAAGGGAACCAAACATCAGGTTTTTTGTGTATAAGGTGCAGCCAGTGCAGTACTGGCGCTATCATGCACGTTGTGTACATACCATCAGGGTGCAGCTCGGGTGTTTAGGCAGCGAAATCCAACTTTATAAAGTTTGAAAATTCGTTCACTTTTTGATTGACGTGTGCACCTCTGCTGCTAATGTCCGGGCGTGTTATGCACGTGTTCCCTGCCCCCCCACCAGCCTGTTCCTCCCTCTCTCCTGATGTCCGGGCGTGTTATGCACGTGTATCCCCGCCCCCCGCTGCCTGTTCCTCCCTCTCTCTGGCTCTATTTAAATTTCCCTCTTCAGTGACATAACGTCGAAGTTGGCGTCTGCGCATAGCGCTTATCTCCGGCGCCATGTTACTGAAGCCCGCTGAACCGTGCAGCCGGGTGCACGAGAGGGCGGCGCATGCGCCCTCGCTTCTTCAGATCCCGTTGTGACCGCGGGAGCACACGCGGTTACAACAGGACTGGAGATCAGCTGACAGGAGGACGCGATTCCTACGCTACCAGCACAGCAGCCGCCTAGGACACCGGGGCTCAGGTGAGCTGAGTTCACAATGCTGTGTGTGCGCCCCTGCATTGACCTGAGCTCACCTTCTGAATGCCAGGTCACTGCAGGAAAGCACTCACAGCTGTGTGTCTGTGCTATGTGTGTGATTCTGTGCAGTGTGTGCGCGCAGTGTGTGTGTGTGTGTGTGTGTGTGCGCGCGCGCAGTATGGTATGTGCGCGCAGTGTGGTGTGTGCGCGCAGTGTGGTGTGTGCATGCAGTGTGGTGTGTGTGTGTGCGTGCTGTGTGTGGTGTGTGCGCGCGCTGTGTGTTCGTGTGCGCGCTGTGTGTGCGCGCGCACGCTGTGTGTGTGTGCAGTGTGTCTGTGCTATGTGTGTGATTCTGTGCAGTGTGTGCGTGCGCAGTGTGTGCGTGCGCTGTGTGGTGTGTGTGCGCACGCTGTGTGTGGTGTGTGTGCGTGCATGCTGTGTGTGGTTTGTGTGTGCGCATGCTGTGTGTGGTGTGTGTGTGCGCATGCTGTGTGTGGTGTGTGTGTGTGAGCACGCTGTGTGTGGTGTGTGTGTGCGCACGCTGTGTGTGGTGTGTGTGTGCGCACGCTGTGTGTGGTGTGTGTGTGCGCACGCTGTGTGTGGTGTGTGTGTCCTGAATACAGGCCTTGCATTACTGGAGTTTCTTCCGGTAGCCAGTCCGACGCTGCACTGAAGTGTGTAGGTTTTTTGTTTTTTTTTCTTCAGATGATATTGGATCCGGATTGGACGGCGCGGGACCCTTGACCCAGGATTACTGCGGAGAGGGGTTCTTTATTTCAATAAAGATGGAGTCACTAATTGTGTTGTGTTTTATTTCTAATAAAAATATTTTTCTGTGTATTGTGTTTTTTTTATGTTTACTAGAAATTCATGGTGGCCATGTCTAATATTGGCATCACACCATGCATTTCGGGCTTGGGGCCAGTTGATAATATACACCTAGCCCTAACCCCATTATTACCCAGTGAGCCACCCGGCATCAGGGCAGCTGGAAGAGTTGGATACAGTGCCAGAAGATGGCGATTCTATGAAAGCGCCATTTTCTGGGGTGGCTGCGGACTGCAATTCGCATCTGGGGTGCCCAGAAAGCTTGGGCACTCTGCATTGCGGATTCCAATCCCCAGCTGCCTAGTTGTACCTGGCTGGACTCAAAAATTGGGCTGGATGGAGTATGCTGAGCCTTGTAGTTCTGCTCCCCCTGCCTCTCCCTCCAGCATACAGTCCTCCATATAGTAATGTGCCCCATATAGTCGTCCGTATAATCTAATGCACCTCATAGTCCTACATATATTATAAAGTGCACCATAATACTAAGTGTCTGAAAACTACTACATGGGGGCAACAGAACCTATTCCCAAAAAACAAAACAATTAATTATTTTAAAATGTTTGATTTTTAATTTAAACAAAGGTGTTGAAATATTGAGAAAATGTTCAAGAACTTGAGCAGCTTTGCAGACAACTCAATGGCTATGACAGCACGCTGCATATTTTTTACCTGTGGTCACAGAAACACAGCTTCTGACCAAAAAAAATATGAAAGATCAAGATTTTGGCCGCGTTTTTGTTAATGCATTTATCAACTCCTTAACAAATCCGTTTAAATATTTTCCATCCCTGCACTCATTTTGGTAATCCACACTGGCAGACGCAGATAGCCAGCAGCGATCAGCGCAAATGTCAGCTGATTTGTGCGCGAGTGGATTCGCTATCCACCTGTACCTGTCAACCCCTTTAAATAGCACTGTAAAAATCTCACAGCGCCATTTTAATGGCGATCGCTTTATTCGCATAATCACCAGCCTCCACAGGAAGTCACGTGATGGGATCACGTGGATCCGATGGTTGTCGTGTTAGTACTGGGTCTTGTGATTACTCCTGTAGCTCACGTGACGCAGGTCCTATAACCAGCAGCCGAGTACTGCAGGTTACAGGAGATGAACATTTCTCCTGATCTGAGCGGTTCTGCTCTGATAGGGCGAAAAGAATGAGTGAGCAGACAAAAACGCACCCGTGGGAAAAAACGCGGCAGAAAAGCATGCGTTTTTACCGCATTTTGGTGCTTTTTTGCTCACTGTGTTTTTATGCGTTTTTTAACAGTGAACAATTCTATTAAAGATTGTAAAAAAAAAAAAAAGAAAATATGTTCTTCATTCTCCACTAGTCTATGCAGGGGAGCAGACAGCTGCAGAACTACAAGGCTCAGCATGCTCCATCCAAGACTGTATGCAGGAGGGAGAGGCAGGGGGAGCAGAACTATTAGGCTCAGCATACTTCATCCAATAGTGTATGCAGGAGAGCAGACAGCAGCTGCTAAACTACAAGGCTCAGCATCCTCCATATAGGACTGTATGCAGGATTTTTTGCCCCGCCCCCCCCCAAAAAAAATTACGTGGGCTTCACCATGTTTTTCTATGCTAGCCAGGTACAACAGGCAGCTACGGGCTGCCCCTAACCCCCAGCTGCCTATTTGTACCCGTCTGGGAACCAAAAATATAGAGAAGCCCTTTTTTTTTTTTTTTTTTATTTCATGAATTTCATGAAATAATTAAAGAAAAAAAAATGACATGGGCTTCGCCCAATTTTTGAGTCCAGCCAGGTACAACTAGGCAACTGGGGATTGGAATCCGCAATGCAGAGTGCCCAAGCTTTCTGGGCACCCCAGATGCGAATTGCAGTCCGCAGCCACCCCAGAAAATGGCGCTTTCATAGAAGCGCCATCTTCTGGCGCTGTATCCAACTCTTCCAGCTGCCCTGATGCCGGGTGGCTCATTGGGTAATAATGGGGTTAGGGATAGGTGTGTATTATCAGCTAGCCCTAAGCCCGAAATTCATGGTGTCACGCCAATATTAGACATGGCCACCATGAATTTCTAGTAAAGATAAAAAAAAACAAACAACAACACCGAAATTTTTTTTTATTAGAAATAAAACACAATTAGTGACTCCATCTTTATTGAAATAAAGAACCCCTCTCCGCAGTAATCCTGGGTCAAGGGTCCCGCGCCGTCCAATCCGGATCCAATATCATCTGCAAAAAAAAAAAAAAACACACTTCAGTGCAGCGTCAGACTAGCTACCGGAGGAAACTCCAGTAATGCCAGGCCTGGATTCAGAACACACACACACACACACACACACACACACACACACCACACACAGCGTGCGCACACACCACACACAGCGTGCGCACACACCACACACAGCGTGCGCACACCACACACACGACACACAGCGTGCACACACATACGCACAAACACACACACCACACACAGCGTGCGGGCACACACACACACCACACACAGCGTGCGCGCACACACACCACACTGCACGCACGCACACACACACTGGCTGCACCTTACCACACTGCACGCACACACACACTGGCTGCACCTTATACACGAAAAACCTGATGTTTGGTTCCCTTTAATTTAAAGGGGAACACTATGTACCTGGAGATAGAGCTGTGATCTGTAAGTAAAAAGCATTTAAATAATGTCTGGCAGGCTTACTGTAGGAACAGCTCTAGTAAAGGGAGAAAATGAAATTATATTCTTACTGCAGCTGTTAACTTCAAGTAATCGGGGCAGTGCAGGGAGCTGTTGGTCATGGCTCACTATGCAGTGAACTTGCTATAATCAATCCCCTGCACTTTGATTGGCAGCCTGCTTTGCAGAGTGTATGTGTAGATCAGGCTGTATATGTGTCAGGGAGTGCTGACTGCAGTGAGCGAAGACTGTAACCATTTCAATGACTTGAAGTAACCTGCTGCAGGGAGAATATAACTTCATTTTCTCCCTGTCGTCGCTTTTCCAGTAAAACAGATGTGCCGCCCAGGGCTATGGGGTACTCACTCCCGGGCAGTGTACTACTGGGATGTCTCACTGGGTGGCCGTTGCCCGGTTCCGTGACCCTGGGGGTCGCTTTTAAAAAGGGTTTATATACAGGGGAATAGTTAATAAACTTTATGTTGTGACGCCACTTGCGGTTTACGGTTATTGTGATGGAACTGTCGCAGCACAGTCTTTCCGCTGGGGCTGATGTGAAGGCAGCCTGGATGTTGGTCCCTCCGCAAGTAGGGCATGGGCCCCAGGGGATAGGTGATAGTTAGGCGTGGAAAGAAAGGCCACACGAGGGGTTGTTGTGTAACTGATTCTCTTTTCTCACAGTAGATGGTAACTGGTACCCAGAGGACGGCTGGTATTCACCTCTGGTTCTCTTAGTCTCAGTTCCGGTTGATGACCTGGTGGCTTCTTTCCCCTGCACCTTTCTCAAGTTGGTGGGTCCCCATGGCTTGGAATGTCTGGGGATCCCCTCCTGTTTGTCTCTCAGTCTCTGGTCCGTACGGTGGGCAGTGTGAACCCTGTAGGGACGGTATTCTGTTCCGCACCCTAGTTCTCCCATTACTGCTGGTGCCCCTGGACTTCTGAGGTCAGTGAGGTCCTGGATGGTCCCCTCACTGTGCAGATTTTATCAGGTCTGCCTGGAGCATTTACCTGATCTAGGGCTCTGTACCCTGTCGGTGCTATGGTTACGGGAGTACTTCGCCGTACTCCACCAGCAAACACACGCCTGGGCCCTCAGGTCACCGTCACACTCCTGTGTCAGTGCAGTTACGTCCGACACCTCTCACTTCCACTTCCATAACTCCAACTGTCTGTCCCCTCCCACCTGGGTGGCCATCCATTGGGTCCAAGTCTAGTCTGTCACCAGTCTGTGGATGGGGGAAAACTGGGATTATAATGTGTTTTTCTGTTACCGGCACTGGTCTTCCACGTCCCTGGGGGTAGGCCCTGCATCTTTGGCAGGATGCAGTACCTTGTAGTGCCCTGATGGGTTCAGGGGTGCTACACAGACAAATATGATTTAACGGCTCTTTACCTACAAATTAACACTACATCTGCAGGTAAATAGCATTTTTGGAGGTAACAAAAATGTTGATGTTCTGGCCATCAGCGTGTAGACTGCACACTATTGCATTTCTTGACTTTTTGCCTGACTCAATAACTAACTGTTAATCCAGTTTCATCTGCCAGCCGTCATCTGCTGTAGTTTTGACAGGGAAACTAGCTGTTGGCTATACAGATGTAATATTATATAATGCCTTTGCAGAGAAATTGTAATACACGAGTGAATCGAGGTGTCTTTATTTAAAGCTGTTGCTCTCTTCCATTGTTCACGGACAAATCTACCTCTATGATATATATATCTATACAGTGGAACCTCGCTTAACGAGTAACCCAGTTAGCAAGTATTTCGCTTAACGAGCAAAGCTTGCTTTAAATTTGTAACTTAGTTTATGAACAATGCTTTGCGAGCAAATACTCGCCGCACACACTTCCGGTTCCGTACTTCCACCGCGCTCTGACCCGCTCTTGCAGTCCACACAAACACACAAACAAACACATATTATGCTCACCTTACCATCCGTTCCATCGCCGGCCTCCCGGATCTTGTAGTTCGCCGCTACAGGATGTATATCCGGTAACCATCGCGACGAGGGAGGAACTTCCGCTTTCAGCCGCTACTCTAAGGCAGCGCGCTGACCAATCAAAGGCAAGCGGCTCCTGCCTTTGACCTCAGCGCTCTGGCCGCGTAAGTTCCTCTCCCTTGTCGCGATGGTTACTCGATACACATCCTGTAGCGGCGAACTGCAAGAACCAGGAGGTCGGCGATGGAACAGAAGATAAGGTGAGCATAATATGTGTGTATACGTGCTTGTGTGTTTGTGCATGTATGGAATGGCACAATAGGGGATCAGGATGGGAGATTGCACAAGTTGTGGAACGAATTGTCTGCACTGCAATGATTTCCTATGGGAAACCTTGCTTTGCTATACGAGTAACTTGATTAACAAGTACACTCCCAGAACGGATTGTTCTCGTTAACCAAGGTTCCACTGATATATATATATATATATATATTATACATACATACATGCCCAAAGAAGGCTTGGAAACATTGCATTTTCAGTCTACCCCTTTAGCTTTAAAATGTTACCGCAGATGTCCAGTGTTTGAGCATAAAAATATGTAGATCAGTATCTAAAGGTCAGACCTGCCTGCTGCTCCTTCCTATATTCCTGCTGCTATTTAGCCGAGTTTCATTAGAATTGTAATCACAATCTGTGAATGCAGGTTTGTTAAATTGTGTTAGAAGAAAGACAACATTTTTTATAGAATTTTCTGCATATCTGTGAAAAGATCCTACAGAAATCTGTGCAGATAACCACATTCAGATTTATGATAATGAAGATAATTAAGGAATACATTTTCACATGAAGTTATCCAATAATCTACAACAAACCATTCCTAAAATATACACCTAGCCCTAACCCCATTATTACCCAGTGAGCCACTCGGCATCAGGGCAGCTGGAAGAGTTGGATACAGTGCCAGAAGATGGCGATTCTATGAAAGCGCCATTTTCTGGGGTGGCTGCGGACTGCAATTCGCATCTGGGGTGCCCAGAAAGCTTGGGCACTCTGCATTGCGGATTCCAATCCCCAGCTGCCTAGTTGTACCTGGCTGGACTCAAAAATTGGGCAAAGCCCATGTCATTTTTTTTTTTTTAATTATTTCATGAAATTCATGAAATAAAAAAAAAAAAAAAGGGCTTCCCTATATTTTTTAGTTCCCAGCTGGGTACAAATAGGCAGCTGGGGGTTGGGGGCAGCCGTTCCTGCCTGCTGTACCTGACTAGCATACAAAAATAGGGTCTTCTGCATACTCTTTATGCCTGCTTGCTATTATGTATACATTTTTGTAATGACATTTATATCTATTTGCCACTTCTGCCCTGCATACTTGTTTTAAATCTCCTGCCTTAACCCCTCCTTGTCTACAATAAATATATTTTGCATTTAAAACTCCTTCTTCTCCTGTGTTTTGAATGTGTTATACGGAGTTTGCGTTTGCATTTAAGGGACCTTGATATGGTACCCTTCTGCCAATACTATAAAATGGTTTTTTGGAGCTTTGTCTTGCTAAAAATAGGGTGAAGCCCACGTCAATTTTTTTTTTTTGGGAAAAGGGGGGGGGGGGGTTAAAAAATCCTGCATACATTCCTAGATGGAGGATGCTGAGCCTTGTAGTTTGGCAGCTGCTGTCTGCTCTCCTGCATCCACTAGTGGATGGAGTATGCTGAGCCTTGTAGTTCTGCTCCGCCTGCCTCTCCCACCAGCATACAGTCCTTCATATAGTAATGTGCCCCATATAGTCGTCCGTATAATCTAATGCACCTCATAGTCCTACATATATTGTAAAGCGCACCATAATACTAAGTGTCTGAAAACTACTACATGGGGGCAACAGAACCTATTCCCAAAAAACAAAACAATTAATTATTTTAAAATGTTTGTTTTTTAATTTAAACAAAGGTATTGAAATATTGAGAAAATGTACAAGAACTTGAGCAGCTTTGCAGACAACTCAATGGCTATGACAGCACGCTGCATCATTTTTACCTGTGGTCACAGAAACACAGCTTCTGACCAAAAAAAATATGAAAGATCAAGATTTTTGCCACGTTTTTGTTAATGCATTTATCAACTCCTTAACAAATCCGTTTAAATATTTTCCGTCCCTGCACTCATTTTGGTAATCCACACTGGCAGACGCAGATAGCCAGCAGCGATCAGCGCAAATTTCAGCTGATTTGTGCGCGAGTGGATTCGCTATCCACCTGTACCTGTCAACCCCTTAAATAGCACTGTAAAAATCTCACAGCGCCATTTTAATGGCGATCGCTTTATTCGCATAATCACCAGCCTCCACAGGAAGTCACGTGATGGGATCACGTGGATCCGATGGTTGTCGTGTTAGCACTGGGTCTTGTGATTACTCCTGTAGCTCACGTGACGCAGGTCCTATAACCAGCAGCCGAGTACTGCAGGTTACAGGAGATGAGCATTTCTCTTGATCTGAGCGGTTCTGCTCTGATAGGGAGAAAAGAATGAGTGAGCAGACAAAAACGCACCCACGGGAAAAAACGCGGCAAAAAGCATGCGTTTTTACCGCATTTTGGTGCTTTTTTGCTCACTGCGTTTTTATGCGTTTTTTAACAGTGAACAATTCTATTAAAGATTGTAAAAAAAAAAAAAGAAAATATGTTCTTCATTCTCCACTAGTCTATGCAAGAGAGCAGACAGCTGTAGAACTACAAGGCTCAGCATGCTCCATCCAAGACTGTATGCAGAGGCAGGGGGAGCAGAACTATTAGGCTCAGCATACTTCATCCAATAGTGTATGCAGGAGAGCAGACAGCAGCTGCCAAACTACAAGGCTCAGCATCCTCCATTTAGGACTGTATGCAGGATTTTTTGCCCCGCCCCCTCCCAAAAAAATGACGTGGGCTTCACCATGTTTTTCTATGCTAGCCAGGTACAGCAGGCATATACGGGCTGCCCCCAACCCCCAGCTGCCTATTTGTACCCGGCTGGGAACCAAAAATATAGAGAAGCACTTTTTTTTTTTTTTTATTTCATGAATTTCATGAAATAATTAAAAAAAAAAAAATAATGGCACGGGCTTCGCCCAATTTTTGAGTCCAGCCAGGTGCAACTAGGCAGCTGGGGATTGGAATCCGCAGTGCAGGGTGCCCATGCTTTCTGGGCACCCCCGCTGCGAATTGCAGTCCGCAGCCACCCCAGAAAATGGCGCTTTCATAGAAGCGCCATCTTCTGGCGCTGTATCCAACTCTTCCAGCTGCCCTGATGCCGGGTGGCTCACTGGGTAATAATGGGGTTAGGGCTAGGTGTGTATTATCAGCTAGCCCTAAGCCCGAAATTCATGGTGTCACGCCAATATTAGACATGGCCACCATGAATTTCTAGTAAAGATAAAAAAAAAAAAAAAACAACAACACCGAATTTTTTTTTTATTAGAAATAAAACACATTTAGTGACTCCATCTTTATTGAAATAAAGAACCCCTCTCCGCAGTAATCCTGGGTCAAGGGTCCCGCGCCGTCCAATCCGGATCCAATATCATCTGGAAAAAAAAACCCAACACACTTCAGTGCAGCGTCAGACTGGCTACCGGTGGAAACTCCAGTAATGCCAGGCCTAGATTCAGGACACACACACACACCACACACACCACACACACCACACACAGCGTGCGCACACACACACCACACACAGCGTGCGCACACACACACCACACACAGCGTGCGCACACACACACACCACACACACACACCACACACAGCGTGCACGCACACACCACACACAGCGTGCGCGCACACACCACACACAGCGTGCGCGCACACACCACACACAGCGTGTGCGCACACACACACACACCACACACAGCGTGCGCGCACACACACACACACCACACACAGCGTGCGCACACACACACCACACTGCACGCACACACACTGGCTGCACCTTATACACGAAAAACCTGATGTTTGGTTCCCTTTAATTTAAAGGGGAACACTATGTACCTGGAGATAGAGCTGTGATCTGTAAGTAAAAAGCATTTAAATAATGTCTGGCAGGCTTACTGTAGCAACAGCTCTAGTAAAGGGAGAAAATGAAATTATATTCTCACTGCAGCTGTGAACTTCAAGTAATCGGGGCAGTGCAGGGAGCTGTTGGTCATGGCTCACTATGCAGTGAACTTGCTATAATCAATCCCCTGCACTTTGATTGGCAGCCTGCTTTGCAGAGTGTATGTGTAGATCAGGCTGTATATGTGTCAGGGAGTGCTGACTGCAGTGAGCGGAGACTGTAACCATTTCAATGACTTGAAGTAACCTGCTGCAGGGAGAATATAACTTCATTTTCTCCCTGTCGTCGCTTTTCCAGTAAAACAGATGTGCCGCCCAGGGCTATGGGGTACTCAGTCCCGGGCAGTGTACTACTGGGATGTCTCACTGGGTGGCCGTTGCCCGGTTCCGTGACCCTGGGGGTCGCTTTTAAAAAGGGTTTATATACAGGGGAATAGTTAATTAACTTTATGTTGTGACGCCACTTGCAGGTTACGGTTATTGTGATGGAACTGTCGCTGCACAGTCTTTCCGCTGGGGCTGATGTGAAGGCAGCCTGGATGTTGGTCCCTCCGCAAGTAGGACATGCGCCCCGGGGGATAGGTGATAGAGTTAGGAGCGGAAAGAAAGGCCACGCGAGGGGTTGTTGTGTAACTGATTCTCTTTTCTCACAGTAGATGGTAACTGGTACCCAGAGGACGGATGGTATTCACCTCTGGTTCTCTTAGTCTCAGTTCCGGTTGATGACCTGGTGGCTTCTTTCCCCTGCACCTTTCTCAAGTTGGTGGGTCTCCATGGCTTGGAGTGTCTGGGGATCCCCTCCTGTTTGTCTCTCAGTCTCTGGTCCGTACGGTGGGCAGTGTGAACCCTGTAGGGACGGTATTCTGTTCCGCACCCTAGTTCTCCCATTACTGCTAGTGCCCCTGGACTTCTAAGGTCAGTGAGGTCCTGGATGGTCCCCTCACTGTGCAGATTTTATCAGGTCTGCCTGGAGCATTTACCTGAACTAGGGCTCTGTACCCCGTCGGTGCTATGGTTACGGGAGTACTTCGCCGTACTCCACCAGCAAACACACGCCTGGGCCCTCAGGTCACCGTCACACTCCTGTGTCAGTGCAGTTACGTCCGACACCTCTCACTTCCACTTCCTAACTCCAACTGTCTGTCCCCTCCCACCTGGTCGTTGTCTAGTGGACTGGATTGGCTCCACCCCTGGGTGGCCATCCATTGGGTCCAAGTCTAGTCTGTCACCAGTCTGTGGATGGGGGAAAACTGGGATTATAATGTGTTTTTCTGTTACCGGCACTGGTCTTCCACGTCCCTGGGGGTAGGCCCTGCATCTTTGGCAGGATGCAGTACCTTGTAGTGCCCTGATGGGTTCAGGGGTGCTACACAGACAAATATGATTTAACGGCTCTTTACCTGCAAATTAACACTACATCTGCAGGTAAATAGCATTTTTGGAGGTAACAGGTTCCATTTTAATTTTCATTCTGTTTCATGTTGCTTAATTACTAGGTCATATATAGTAAATCAAGGTGATATGGGGCAGGTGGGAAGTTCTGGCCAACAGCGTGTAGACTGCACACTATTGCATTTCTTGACTTTTTGCCTGACTCAATAACTAACTGTTAATCCAGGTTCATCTGCCAGCCGTCATCTGCTGTAGTTTTGACAGGGAAAGTAGCTGTTGGCTATACAAATGTAATATTATATAATGCCTTTGCAGAGAAATTGTAATACACGAGTGAATCGAAGTGTCTTTATTTAAAGCTGTTGCTCTCTTCCATTGTTCACGGACAAGTCTACCTCTATAATATATATATCTATACAGTTGAACCTCGCTTAACGAGTAACCCAGTTAGCAAGTATTTCGCTTAACGAGCAAAGCTTGCTGTAAATTTGTAACTTAGTTTACGAACAATGCTTTGCTGTGCGAGCAAATACTCGCCGCACACACTTCCGGTTCCGTACTTCCACCGCGCTCTGACCCGCTCTTGCAGTCCACACAAACAAACACATATTATGCTCACCTTACCTTCCGTTCCATCGCCGGCCTCCCAGTTCTTGTAGTTCGCCGCTACAGGATGTATATCCGGTAACCATCGCGACGAGGGAGGAACTTCCACTTTCAGCCGCTACTCTAAGGCAGTGCGCTGACCAATCAGAGGCAAGTGGCTCCTGCCTTTGACCTCAGTGCTCTGGCCGCGGAAGTTCCTCCCTTGTCGCGATGGTTACTCGATACACATCCTGTAGCGGTGAACTGCAAGAACCAGGAGGTCGGCGATGGAACGGAAGATAAGGTGAGCATAATATGTGTGTATGCGTGCTTGTGTGTTTGTGCATGTATGGAATGGCACAATAGGGGATCAGGATGGGAGATTGCACAAGTTGTGGAACGAATTGTCTGCACTGCAATGATTTCCTATGGGAAACCTTGCTTTGCTATACGAGTAACTTGATTAACAAGTACACTCCCAGAACGGATTGTTCTCGTGTGTGTATATATATATATATATATATATATATATATTATATATACATGCCCAAAGAAGGCTTGGAAACATTGCATTTTCAGTCTACCCCTATAACTTTAAAATGTTACCGCAGATGTCCAGTGTTTGAGCATAAAAATATGTAAATCAGTATGTAAAGGTCAGACCTGCCTGCTGCTCCTTCCTATATTGCTGCTGCTATTTAGCCAAGTTTCATTAGAATTGTAATCACAATCTGTGAATGCAGGTTTGTTAAATTGTGTTAGAAGAAAGACAACATTTTTTGTAGAATTTTTTTGCATATCTGTGAAAAGATCCTACAGAAATCTGTGCAGATAACCACATTCAGATTTATGATAATGAAGATAATTAAGGAATACATTTTCACATGAAGTTATCCAATAATCTACAACAAACCAATCCTAAAATGATGTACACGTATGATAATATATTACTTTTGATAATATTTTTATTGCTTATAATTGCTTAATTTCTTGTCCAAAATTAAAAACTGGGCACAAGAAAGTGGCCTCCTGCTAGACTCCTTAGATCAACTAAGAAACAGATGCTGAAGGAGGTCTTCTTTTTTTCCCAGAAATGAAACCACTCTTGTTCATGGGATATGGCAGCTCAGTTTGCCTTGTTTCCCAGCTACTAAGGTGACATGTCAGGTAACCAGGGTGTAACCTTAAGAGCAGAGTCACAATGGCATATGACTTGCATGAGTGCACTGTGAGAAAATCTCGCATTGCACTTGGCCCCATTTAAGACAACTCTATAGCTCACATCTTTGAGCTTTTCCTCAGCCCTAAACAGACTGAGGAAAAACCGCAGCTTGCTTTAATTGTACGCGAGCGCTGTGTCACTCGCACCCATATAAGTCTATGGGTGCAGGAGAAACATCGGACTGCACTCGGATGTCATCCAAGTGCAGGGCAATACACGCATAGGCTGACAATGGAGGAGACGTGGAGATAAGTCCTGCTCTCTCCTCCGCAACTGTGATCCAATCGCAAGATCGGATCACAGTCGCATGACACTCAGCTCATTCTAATTCAGATTCTGAGCTGAGGAGCATTAGCATATCGCATCCGATGCTCTCCCATCGGATGCCATACGCCAATGTGACCCCAGCCTAACAGAGAATTTTGAAATTTGTCTGCAGTGGTCTTAATTTAATTTCTTAGCCTGGTTGCTTGAGTGGGGAGAGTAGGCTGGGGCTCTCACTCTAATCAGATATTGCTTGTCTCCTCTAATTAAAATAGTCCTCA
Organism: Anomaloglossus baeobatrachus; assembly: GCF_048569485.1. Classification (NCBI taxonomy): domain Eukaryota; kingdom Metazoa; phylum Chordata; class Amphibia; order Anura; family Aromobatidae; genus Anomaloglossus; species Anomaloglossus baeobatrachus. The sequence goes on along the minus strand of NC_134358.1, from coordinate 438,670,704 downwards.
ATTGCTAACCAGAGAGTGCTTAAAAGAACATTCTCATATTATGAAATTGCGTTAGTTAGACGACATGAAAATAAGCCAGTTTGCAATTGAATTTCTTTTTTGTATTTGCTGTCTTACTCCTGCATTGAGAGCTTTTATCTTTCATAGTGTACAGCTGGTTTCCAAGGAGCTCAACCTGTAGAGCCTGCCTAGACCCTGTCCTAGTGTACATAATAGTTACCTTTCAAAAGAGGGGTTAACTTCTACTAGGCCAGCCACCTCTCTCCAACCCATTGATTTCTATGTAGTAGACTGCTGCCTACTTCCCTCTGCCTCCTTCTTAGCTCCTGACAAACTGCTGTTATAAATCTTGCAAAATCATGACAGCAACAGCTGCTTTTAGATCAGCTCCCCTAATCACAGCTGAACCCTGTGCATGTTCAAATTCACTGTTGTCTCTATGTGTAAATGTAGTGTTACCGTGAATATTGCTTTAAATGGAATTTTTCAGAAGTATTTCACTCACCAAACTGTTTACATGTGCATATAACTTTTGCAAAGAAAAATCCATCCATACTTTCAGCCGCTAGTCCATTCCTCTGCTACCAAGAAATGACCATTTGAATCAATATTCAAATGAGGCTGAAGTGCATTCCCGTGGAGAAGCACTTACTAATATTCTTTTTTAATCAATATATCTAGGAATACTTGTGGATTGTAGAAATGGCAGTCTGTGCTGTTTTATCGCTTTTTTTGCTTTGCTTTTACTGAATTTATTGGTGTGTTAAATAGATTTATGGTTATTAGCTCAGGAATACTGAGAAGAAACAATCACAAAATATTGATGAGCACTTCAAGTTGTCTTAATTTCTTTCATAAAAAGTTGATTAAGTTTGCAAATGTATTACTCTTATATTATTATTGTTGTTTTTATTGTACACATTTTCAGTTATTTTGCAGGGTTTTTCCCATTGGCATGCATGGGTGCATCCAATAATTCTGTTAATTATCCTTGGAAACACTTGGTTTTTTTTCTTTGCCTTCCTACCACATATGTGACCTGTTTTAAATGTGTAATATTGTAAATTGTATAAAACCTGGAGTAACGTATAAGACATATGGCAGTATATGGTATGCTTTATATGATATTGCACATTCTCCTAATTGGCTTTCTATGTCTTTTAGTCAGGAGAATGAAGACCAGTGGTGTATTGATTCAGATATTTCCTCTACATGACAAGGAAGAATTAAAACGACTGAGTTTCCAGTGGTACCGCCAAATCAAGTTTGCTTATCAGCCTATAGGTGAGATCACATTTGTTATTGTTAGGCCCCCTTCACATGTCAGTGATTCTGGTACGTATGTTGCAGTTTTTATATGTACCAGAATCACAGACTAAAGCGGGCTTTACACGCTACAACAAATCTAACGATGTGTCGGCGGGGTCACGTCGTAAGTGACGCACATCCGGCATCGTTAGTGGTGTTGTAGCGTGTGACAGCTACGTACAATTGCGATTGAACGTAAAACCGTTCATCGCATACACGTCGTTCATTTCCTAAAAATTGCACATCGGGTTGTTCAATGTTCCCGAGGCACCACACATCGCAGTGTGTGACACCCCGGGAACGATGAACAGATCTTACCTGCGTCCCGCCGGCAATGCGCATGGAAGGAGGTGGGCGGGATATTTACGTCCCGCTCATCTCCGCCCCTCCGCTTCTATTGGCCGGCTGCCGCGTGACGTCGGTGTGACGCCGAACGTCCCTCCCACTCCAGGAAGTGGATGTTCGCTACCCACAGCGAGGTCGTATGGATGGGTAAGTACGTGTGACAGCTTTTAATCGATTGTGCGACACGGTCAACAAATTGAACGTGCAGCATATACGATGGGGGCGTGTCACATCGCATATAATATAGTATGCTTAATTGAAAGGTGTAAAGCAGGCTTTAGGCAGACCCTTTTAATCAATGGGTCTGTGCACACATCAGTGATTATTCACTGACCTGTTTCCATGCAGCGTACTTGCATGTCGGTGTGTTCCGCATGGAGACAAGTCAGTTTTTTTTCTGGCATCACTGATGTCCCATGGACCACACTTTGGTGTGATCTGTGAAAAAAAACACATACATTTAATATAAAAAGCTTTTTAAACTCACCTGTCTCCAGCGACGCTGTCTTCAGCCGCTGCTGTCTCCTGCTTCCAGGCTAATTATGCTCATACATATGCACCGTGCTGCGACCTGGAAGCAGCAGCAGAGGGGAGACAGCGGCAGCCGGACACAGCATCATGGGAGACTTCAGCACTATGGACAGCAGGAACGTGGACAGGTGAGTATAAGGGCCTGTTCTCCGTGTATTATCACAGATACCACACGGAGATCACATGTGTGCCAAAATTACGTACACTGAGGGACATATGCACCTTTATCACGTCAGTAAAAAACGTGTTTTTCACTGAGGTGGGAAACAGGACTTATCCTGATGTTTCATAGGGCTCGTGTGGATATGGTGCAGTTAAGGCTCTATTCACACTAGAAAAAAGATTTTTCTCAAGAGATTTCTTTGGAGTCTGAAAGATTAGCGCACTTGCAGTCAAAAAACTCATCGAAAAATCGCATGCGTTTTTACCGCGATTTTGATGCGGTTTTGGTGCGTTATTTTTGCAGGTTGGTCCCTGCGGTTTTTTTACCAATATCTAATGGCAAAAAATGCAGTTAGCTGCAGAGAAGAAGTGACATGCTCATTCTTTTTCTCAAAAAATTCTGCAGAAAGAATTTTCTTGAGAAAAAAACAGTGTGCGCCCAACTATTTTTTTTTTTCCATAGGTTTTGCTGAGGAATGTCTGCAGAAAGGTTACAACTATTTTCTCAAGAAATTTCTGCAGCAAAAACGCAAAAAAAAAAACTGCGGGTAAAAACTCAGTGTGTGAACAAGGCCTAAAGCTGATATTTGCTACAATGGAGATGGGCTAGGATTTCAAAGACTTAAAGGCTATGTGCGTACATTGCAGATTTGGTGCAAAAAATGTTCTGCATCAAATCTGCATCATCTGGCAGAAAAAACGCATCAAAAATGCAAGGGTGAAGGCTGCTGCAATTCTACAGCAAACTCTGCAGTAAAATCCAAAGCTGATTCACTGCATTTGCAGCAGGGTATATTGGGAATTTTGCATACCTCCTTTGTAATATATACATGGTAATATAAAAATGTGGTGTTATTCTACAGCTTGGGCATTTAGTTGACGATTTTCTGTATTATATGTGCATCACAAATCCTGCAAATGTGCACATAATTTTGTCTAATGGGTGTGCCTAATGGGTGCCAACAGAAGCCAAGATATTGTGAAAGCTGGCAACACCTGAAAGCATAGTCTTTATATAATGGACTAAAGAATGGAGCATGCTTTTTTTTAATCTGTCACCAGCAGTTTGCTGCCCCATCTGATACTAGCATGATGTTGGGGCACAGACCCTGATTCCAGTGATATAGACAAAGAGAAAACACGAGTTTTAAGGTGTAAATATTAAAATACCATTTTATTATAACAATTATTTAAAAATTCATAAAGAATAATAACATTCATGACACAACTGGTTCTATGTAAAGATTAAATATGCTGAATTGGAGGTACGGTGGGTGGGCAAGCATGCATAGCTGGAAATACACCCTTTTGGCCTGGCACACCAATATAATAGTAACCCCTAGATAGACAAATAAACAATGTCAAAACATCAGGAGAGTAGGGGGAAGCGTGCAGGATATACCTAAGGCGCCAGTTACAGCAGCTTGCCGGTGGGAAGCAGACTCCACGTGGAAGACCTGACGTACGTTTCGCGATGGATTATGGCCGCTGTTTTATCAGGAGATTATCAAAGCAGTCCAGTGAGTGATATATCGCTGGAATCAGGGTCTCTGTCCTGATGTTAGGTTACTTTCACTTTATGTAGCAAACACCTGGTGATAGATTATTTTTAAGGTGAAGACTCCAGTCATTCTGCTACATCCCCAATGGACAAGTATATTTTTGATCACTATTGCCACAATTAGTGTACAGGCATAGATATTCATTCAAACATGTATCTGCAACTTAAATGGGTTTAATGAGATTGTGAACAAAATGTCGCTGTCACATATTTCAAGCTGCAATCTGTACTGGGCACACATTAGGTCGGGTTGTAGCCTGTAGAAATACCGCTCTGGACATGTCTCAACTGTAAGCAGGAAGGAGGAAAAAAAACAATTTTGGTCAATCAGTTGAGGATAAGTGGGTTTTTTTCTCTTCACCTCCTGCTTCAGCTCTTTTCCGCGGCTGTGTGTGCAGATCAATTATGATTGTGAATGCTGCTGTATCTCAGCCTTATAGTGGGGATGTATATCTCAAGCGATATTTTTCAGGCTGCAATCTTCCTAAAAAAAACCTGATTAATGGCCCAATTGAACAAATGCTAACTATAGAATCAATAGATACCAATAAAAATAACCAAGATAAAAATGAATAATTTTTATTAATGAAATCTCAAAGGATAAAAATATTATTTGACATTTTAAAGACAAAAAATAGGGGGGGAATTGTTGCCAATGAACAATCCTTCCATTAACCACTCCACTTATTACACGTGTGTATTACATAGACAGTACAAATAATGTGTCTTGAAAAGAATTTTTTGTTGGTATTATCAAAGAAGCACAGATATTTACTTCACGTATGTTATGTTATTCAAGATGTGCAAAAAAGGTATTTGAATAAGTCATAAGGGCCAAAAGAGAATGCTGGAAGCAGAAAGACCTCACGAAAAAGCCCTAGGCGAAACGGCCGTCAGGGTACTTTCTCCTTCCATTCACTCTCAACACGTTATTTGATAGCCAGGCACTTGCTCTTTTTTGGCTGTTTGTGTATCCATTCCTGCTTGTATTTACTTCTCTGGCTGGTATGTCTTTGCACTCTATGGCTTGCACTAATTTATTAGACAGTACTATTTATTTTTAGCAGTGGCAGTCTCACTACCCTTTATAGACTTCTAATCGTCTTTGGGCATTATATCCCTTCTAATGGGTAAGTTAGCATTAATTTTTGGTTCTAATTTCTATTGTCTATTATATCTACACCACCATTAGTAGTATTTTTTATAACATGTACTTGCTTTTAATCATGTTTATATCCATGGGAGAGTGCAATATTTTTGTATCCCTTGTTTTGGGCTTTTTTTCCTAATAAGCTATACCGCTGCCTTTTTTTAACCTATTTGTGCATTGTGCAATATTTCCTCATAAGGTCTTTCTGCTTCCAGCATTCTCTTTTGGCCCTTATGACTTATTCAAATACCTTTTTTGCACATCTTGAATAACATAACATACGTGAAGTAAATATCTGTGCTTCTTTGATAATACCAACAAAAAATTCTTTTCAAGACACATTATTTGTACTATCTATGTGATACACATGTGTAATAAGTGGAGTGGTTAATGGAAGGATTGTTCATTGGCAACAATTTCCCCTCTATTTTTTGTCTTCCTAAGGCCTCCAACACACATCCGTTAAACATGTGCGTGTTTGTTCCGTTTTCGTATATACCGGAGACACGGACAAACGTGCACCAATGTTAATCTATGTTTGAGGTCACACGTGCGTTATTCCATATTGTCCGTGATACGTATGTGTTTCCGTTTTGCACGGAAGAATGTCCGCTTTCTGCACGGAGCACGCACACACAGACCGAATGAAAGTCTATGGGTATGTGCGCACACGTTAGTAAACACGTATGCATCACCGTATGCTCCGTGTTCGTTTTGTGCTTTTTTCTAGCGCTGTCGGTCATTCTTTCTTTTTCTGTGTATGTCGGTCAATCTCCCTCAGTCCGTCGGTCGGTCTCTCTGTCTCGTCTGTCCCTCTCTCTCTCTCTGTCCATGTCGGTCAGTCTCCCCCCCTCACTCATACTCACAGTTCCCTGATCAACGGTGCGGCGCTGCACAGCTGTTAAGAAAACTCCTGCGGCTTTTACTATTTTGAAAAAGCCGGTCGCTCATTAATCAATCTCGTATTCCCGGCTTTCCCCGCCCACCGGCGCCTATGATTAGTTGCAGTGAGACACGCCCCCATGCTGAGTGACAGCTGTCTCACTGCAACCAATCACAGCCGCCGGTGGGCGTGTCAATATCGAGCAGGAAAATAAATAATTAATTTAAAAAAAACGACGTGCGCTTCCCCTCATTTAGATACCAGCCAGGGTAAAGTCACGCGGCTGAAGACTGGTATTCTCAGGATGGGGAGCCCCACATTATAGGGAGCCCTCCAGCCTAACAATATCAGCCAGCACCCGCCCAGAATAGCCGCATCTATTAGATGCGACAGTTCTGGGACTCTACCCGGCTCTTCCCAATTTGCCCTGGTGCGTTGCCAATCTGGGTAATAAGGAGTTAATGGCAGCAGTCCATAGCTGCCACAAAGTCCAAGATTAATCATGTCAGGCGTCTCCCCGAGATACCTTCCATGATTAATCTGTAAGTTACATTAAATAAACACATACACCAGAAGAAATCCTTTATTTGGAATAATAAACACTAACAAATACCCTTGTTCACCACTTTATTAAGCCTGAAAAAGCCATCCATGTCCGGCGTAATCCACGGAGGTCCCGCGTCGCTTCCAGCTCTGCTACATGAAGGTGACAAGAGCTGCAGAAGAACACCGCCGCTCCTGTCAGCTTCACACAGCAACTGAGGTGAGTAGCGCGATCAGCGATGATGTCACTCAGGTTACTCTCGGCCACCGCTGGATCCTCCAACTGTGACTGCAAGTCGCCTGAGTGACAGCGATGAAGTCACAGGTGAGTTGCGGTCTCGGGTGGAGGACTCCAGCTGGCCGCGGGTAGCCTGAGTGACAGCAGCGCTAATCGCGCTGCTCACTTCAGTCACTCAGGGGATTAGCGGTCACCGGTGAGTCCTTCACGGACGACCGCTAATCGGGACGCGACACAGAGCTGCGGTATGACAATGAAGTCGGGTACAGTTCACCCGAGTTCATTCTCTAAGCGCGACTCTGTCTGCTTTCAGCGGGTATGCATCAACGACATTTTGCATCACACACGTACCATTTCACACGGACAACACACTCACATGTCAGTTACGAATCTCACGCACACACGGACATTCCACACGCACATGCGGTTAGCATACGTCGTTCACACGGATGCCACACGTACCATAAAAACGGGCATAAAAACAGATCACGGACCTTAAAAACGGACCGTATGACATGTGCGTGCTTTTCACGGATGTGTGTTGGAGGCCTAAAGCATGGCTTGAATGGGTTTGCAGATTGAAATATGTGACGTCGTCCATTTTGATCATGCTATCAGAGAGCCCCTTTAAAGAGGATCTGCCACAGGGCAGCATAGCCTGATGATGGATGCACTTTAAAATGGCTCTGTAAAAAGGCTTCAATAAATGAACCTGTATAAGAATACATATGTAATGTTAATGCACATGTATAAAAAATGTATGTCGTACCATGTATTATTTTTCCGGGGTGCCCCTTTTATAGAAAAGTGAGGCCAAAGGGACACTCTAAAGTAAATGGGGCCTATAAATGCACTCAGAGTCTGCGGCCGGTGCTGTTCCAGTGCATAGAGGGCATGTAGATATAAGCAAGACGTTCACGTACCCCAAAACAAGCCTAAAAGCAATGTCTTATTTTTTAGCACAGGAACAGCTCCTATTTGTTTCGTTCATAGCTACTACAGATTTCGTACATTATTTTAAATATGCACCAATGTATTATAAACATTTTTTTGTCTGTTTTAACCAACATCTTTTTGTTTGCAGATAAAATCCGCCATTACTTTGGAGATACTATTGGATTGTACTTTGGTTTCTTAGAATACTTCACTTTGGCCTTAATTCCCATGGCTCTCATTGGCATACCTTATTACTTTTTCGCCTGGGAGGACTATGACAAATATGTGATCTTTGCTACATTTAATCTGGTGTGGTCAACGGTTATCTTGGAAGTGTGGAAGCGCTACTGCTCAACAATGACCTACCGATGGGGAACTTTGCTAATGAAGAGGCAATTTGAGGAGCCCCGACCTGGCTTTCATGGAGTACTAGGCATCAATCCTGTAACAGGGAAAAAAGAACCTACTTACTCCAGCTTAAAGAGACAGCTACGGATATACCTTGTTTCTGTGCCTTTTGTGTGCCTTAGCCTGTATTTTGCAATTTACGTGATGATGATTTACTTTGACTTGGAGGGCTGGGCCATAGCATACGACCATGAGCAGCAGTCAACCTTCAGTAACCTTCTGCTGTTTGTCCCAAGCATCATTTATGCAATTGTGATTGAAATCATGAATCGTATTTACAGATATGCTGCGGAGTTCCTCACTAATTATGGTAAGAGTCTGGTTTGAAATGCAACAAAAAGTGTAAATACATTAGGTAAAGTTTGCTACTCAGCAGTGTACTTGTGCGGTCAGGCCCTTGGTCTAGTGTAAACTATGTGGTTGGATCACAGTCTAGTGTAAACTACATGGTCGGTCCGTGGTCTAGTGAAAACTATGCGGTTGGTCCCTGGTTTAGTGTAAGCTACATGGTCTGTCCGTGGTCTAGTGAAAACTATGCGGTTGGTCCCTGGTTTAGTGTAAACTACATGGTCGATTCGTGATCTAATGAAAACTATATGGTTGGTCCCTGGTCTAGTGTAAATTACATGGTTGGTCCATGGTCTAGTGAAAACTATGCGGTTGGTCCCTGGTCTAGTGTAAATCGTGCTGTATGGATCTCAGTTTCTGAGCACACATGTATGGCGGCCGTCACCATGGAATCTTTAACATCACAGTGTGCACGCGGCTCTCTATAGTGCTGACTGCAGGCAGATGGAGCATCATTTTTTAAATCAATCAATATTATAAATTGAGGACACTGTTAATGCCATTAGAATGGAGCAGCAGTGCGGATGGTCCATCCCTGCTCCCATCATTCTCTCTGAGGCTGGCGACAGCTTTTTCGGGGAGTCCCATGTGGAACGAATCTGACCTGTCACTCCACTTTGCAGGCAGGATAAAAGATACCTGCTAGAAATAAAAAATTCCCTATTCTGACGTTTGGTGCAGGTCACAGTGGTTGAGTCCCCACCCATTTGTAAGATATCACCTATTCTGTGGATGAGTGTTAACATGTTTTCACTGGATAACCCCCCCCCTTTTAAGATTCTGATCAGAGGCTGGACCGTTATCCTTCAGCATTTCCTATGGGATTTGCTCAGGGTTATAAGCTTTACTGTAGCTGTAAACATGGGGTTAATTTTAGCTATAAAGTATCACTAAAAAGAGCCTTGAGGTATAAAGCACAATAATAAAATGATGGCAACCATTCTAATGCATCTCAGTATTTTGCTAATAATCAAAGTCTTACTTTAACATTTTGCCTTTTTTTTAATACAGAAAACCATCGATTGGAGTCCTCACATCAGAACCACTTGGTACTCAAGGTCTTAGTGGTACGTTTACATTATTCTTTTTTTTACTGTGGGAGGGGGGGGATGAGTATAACATGAATTATTTCAATTTTGTCTTTTGGGAAGTATTCCAGTAAATGCTCCACCTGCCACCACCTACAGGCTGCAATGTATACGTGCACACTGCTTTCTCTGTCAGCTCGCCAACATCCAGAGCTGGGAAGACGAGGACCTGGCATATTCTTTCAGTGCTCCTAGTAGTCAGATACCATTACCTTTTTTTTGGTGCTATTTTGGCTCCTAGGAGTAAGGATCGGTCTGCGTTATTGCAGCTGTGTTTGTTGTACTCTGTTGTTTCTCTTTTTTTAGGGCAAACATACTTCAAAAAGCTGGCTAGGCACTACGGTCCTGATTCAACAGGACCGGCATTAACACTAGTCTTGATGATGATGATGCGGAGTGGAAGAGAAAAAAGTGAGACAAGCGCATATAGGGTGATAATCTATAGGGTAGAGGAGGTGAGGGGTGCTCACCTGACCAGATTGTACATGTCACAGCCCCATTATATCCCTATAGAATATACAGCTGCTTCAGTCACACTCGCGGATGGAAGAAAATGTTCATCTAGAAATATACTGGAGTAAAAGGAGATGGACATCTTCTGATTGACTGCACTACTGCTGGAAATGTGGTCATTCCACTCTATAATAGTATTCAATAGTATCTTTATTACGCATTTCAAGTTCGTACTGAACTTTTTTTTTAAAGAGTTCGGTACTAACTTGAAACGTGAAATAAAGCTACTATTGAATACTACTATAGTGTGGAATGACTACATTTACGCCTCGATGTGGAGTTGACTCAGACGCTCCTGACTCCTCATGAGACACCCGCCTCTTAATGAATCGAGCACGTTTTTAAAGTCCCATGTGCCCCCGAGTGCATCACCACAAATCCACTCCATCTTACTCCAGATTTCTAGTGTAAGGTTTGCTACAACTCGTCATAACATACATGATTAGGCATCACCATGCTCCTTTCCGCACTGTGCCCCTGCCCCAGATCTTCTCATGATGGTAGGGTTGGCTGAAAATCGCATGAAAATGCCAGAAATTTACAAGTTTTGAAAGTGTTTTATGCGAGATTTCTGGTGTAAATTCTTTGATGAAATGAGGCTTGTGTGTCTTGGCTGACTAGACTGAGGCAGCTTCTTCCTGCCCAGATCCCTTTGACTGACAGGTCCCTCCTTATACGCACACACACATAGGAAGACATCTGTCATCTAGATGAGCAGGACAGGCAGAAGTCACCTGGTACCTGCCATTATTTGATGGGAGTATGAATCGTGATAGCTTCCCATTAAGCTGACAGATGTGCTTCATCTTATGTCGCCTAACAGCAGTTGCGACTTTTTATAGCTGAGATGGCAACAGCTGCTTTCCGGCCACTAGTGGCAGGGTCGCCAGTTGTGCTTTACTGTTTTTTTTTTAACCCCACCTCTGGCAACCGTGGGATCTAGAAGCAATTATTCACATCTCAGCCATGAAAGTTAAGGCCCAGTCACACACAACGACTTACCAGCGATCCCGACAACGATTCCATCAGATAAGGATTGCTGGTAAGTCGCTGGGAGGTCGCAGGTGAGATGTCACACAGTCAGACTTTACCAACGACTCAGTAACGATACAGGTCGCAGTAGCGACCTGTATAACGATCTCTGCAGTCACTGTGACCCTGTCACACAGTGTCAAATACAGCGATGTGTCCTGCCCAGCAGGACATTGCCTTTGAAGAATATGGTCCGGACTATTCGGCAACGACTAGCGATCTCACAGCAGGGGCCTGATCGCTGGTAGGTGTCACACATAACAAGATCGCTAACGGAATCGCTACTGCGTCACCGAAACTGTGACTCGGCAACGATCTCGTTAGCGATCTCGATGTGTGTGACTGGGCCTTTAGAGATTGGAATAACTCTTTCTTTTCTTAAAGAGAAACCTATGACAAAATTCCTTTGTCTTAAAGCAAGTTTTTTTTGTATTAAGGGTAGATACTGGGAAACTGGGATGACTACAATTTTAGCCAACTCATTAACATATCCTGCAGAATAAAGCATTACAACAAAATTGTGATCCAATGTACCATTAAGCCTAGAAGAAGGATAAAAATTCTTGCACGTTATTCAGACTTATTTGACAATATTTATAAACCTCCCCTTAGGGTACATGCCCACGATCAGGACCCGCTGTGTCCTGGACGTGGCAGGTCCTGACCTGCAGGGCCGCGAGTCTCCTATGCAGGTGAACGCAGCTGCTCGTGCACATGGTCATGGTTTGGGTTGCTGCGGTCTCTCGCTTGTGTTCTCCCTGTGAAGGACACTAGCAACTCCGCAGCAAAGAATTGACCTGCTGTGACTCAGGAAATCCGCACCGCAGGTCAGTTTATGCTGCGGGCTGTACATGCACAGTGGGTATGGGATTTCTAGAAATCCCATCCACTGTGCTTGTACTGTACAATGTAGCATTTTGAACACAGTGAAAACACACTGCCTCCAAAATGCTGCAAATGCTGATCGTGGGCACGCACCTTTTAGGGTATGTGCCCACAATCGGGGTTCACAGCGTTTTGGACGCAGCATGCTTCAGCTGCGTTTAAGACGCTACGATGTACAGTACAAGCATAGTGAATGGGATTTCTAGAAATCCCATACCCACTGTGCGTGTACGACCCGCAATGTAAACTGGCCTGTGGTGCGGCTTCCCGAGCTGCAGCAGGTCAATTGTTTGCTGCTTGGTCGCAAGCGTTCTCAGCAGGGAGAACAGGAGAGAGACCACAACTGCCCAAGTCCGGATGGTGGGCACGAGCAGCTGCGGTTTGTGGAGAAGACTCGCGTCCCCGCAGGTCAGGACCCGCAGCGTCCAGGACACAGCAATGGGCACTAAAGGATTTTCAAGAGTGTTCGGTCTCAGCCCAATTGGAGCACGTGGCTTGTTTATAGATGGAGTGTCACCTCTCATTAACTACTTATGCAGAAAGTATTTTTGAGTATTGCTAATTAATCTTTGACATGTATTTACACACTGATGAGTCTTAAGGCCCAGTCACACACAATGACTTACCAACGATCCCGAAAACGATGCGACCTGATAGGGATCGCAGGTAAGTCGCTGGGAGGTCACTGATGAGATGTCACACAGTCAGATCTTACCAGCGATGCAGGAACAATACAGGTCGCAGTAGCGACCTGTATAACGATCTCAGCAGTCACTGTGACCCTGTCACACAGCGTCAAACACAGCGATGTGTCCTGCCCAGCAGGACATCGCCTTTGAAGATAATGGCCTGAATGATTCTGCAACGACTAGAGATCTCACAGCAGGGGCCTGACCGCTGATAGGTGTCACACATAACGAGATCGCTACTGCATCACAGAAACCGTGACGATCTCGCTAGTGATCTCGTTATGTGTGACGGTACCTTTACTACATGAGATTTTATGTACAATTTGTCTCTAATTGCTGTTTTTCTTTTCTTTTGTATTTTGCAGTTCAACATTGTAAATTGTTTTGCATCATTGTTCTACATAGCCTTTGTCATGTATGATTTAAAGCTTTTACGTCAGGTAAGTACAGTACACAGATTGCAGACTGTTTGTTTTGGGACATTATTTGAAGACTGACAGATAATGTTTTAGGCACAATCCGATTTACAACAATTAGGAGCTGCAGACTTCAGAATTCTGTTGTGACTGATCGGTTCATGTCTGAGGAGCAGGAGCCGCACCGACTAACACATGTAAGGAATTTTACAGGCCACCTCAGAACCCTCAACTCTTTATCTTGTTCCTCAGTCAATTCCTGCGGTGTGGCAGAACATATACTGCTGAAAGAGTATTTTGCCACTAAGGCTGGAGTCACACTTGCATGTGACTTGTGCGAGTATCGGATCGCACTGTCCGGACCAGCTGGCTTCTCTTCTGGCAGGAGCAGCTCCGCTGTATGTATTTCTATGATGATTACCTGCTCCTGTCAGGAGAGCCGTGGCCGGTCCTGGCAGTGCGATCCGATACTCGCACGAATCACACGCAAGTGTGACCCTGGCCTAAGGAGCTCTGATACATTAAGGGCTGTACTTAATTTAGACAAAATGACTGACTGCACTCACTCTCTTTTTTTGTAATTGTACTTAGTTTAGAGCAGGGACGGGCAATTAATTTTCCCATGGGGCCGCATGAGAAATTGGGATGGTTTTAGAGGGCAGGACTAATATAATTAACCAAGTGGTTGAGAAAAAAACATCAGGCAATCACCAGAGTTTGCTTGTGCAGGTTTCTAATTTATTCGTGCAGGTTACATGTGCATGGGGTGGAGGGGAGGGAGCGGACGCTATACACGTCCAACGACGACGGCCGTTTCGCACCTGTCTGGTGCTTCAGCTAGACCAGCTGAAGCACCATACAGGTGCGAAACGGCCGTCGTCGTTGGACGTGTATAGCGTCCGCTCCCTCCCCTCCACCCCATGAGCATGTAACCTGCACGAATAAATTAGAAACCTGCACAAGCAAACTCTGGTGAGTGCCTGATGTTTTTTTCTCAACCACTTGGATGTTTATAAACTCTGTTACATCAATGGCACCACAGAGCATGAGGTTTTTCAGCCTGGAATAGGACTATTTTTGCAATATATGGTGTGGAACAGTGCCCTGACTATTCTCTTTTGCACATAAAACTAATATAATTAACTCGGTTCTACACACACACACACACACACACACACACACATATATATATATATATATATATATATATATATATATATATATATATATATAATGTGTGTATATATATATATATATATATATATATATATATATACAAATACATACAGACACACAAACACGCGCATATATATATATATATATATATATATATATATACTGTGTGTGTATATAATATATATACACATACACACATTGTATACATACATACACACACAATCCCCATATACTACATCACTACACCCGCCGCATACTACACCTGTAATATACATCCCTATACACTACACCCGTAATAAACTACACCTCTATATACTATACCACTATATACTGCATCACTACACCCCTATATACACATACTACATCACACTATACTACACCTGTATTAACCTACATCACTACACCCCTATATACTACACTTGTATTATACTGCACCCCTATATACACCGGTATTATACTAAACCCCTATATACACCTGTATTATACTACACCACCACACCCCTATATACACCTGTATTATACTACACCACTACACCCCTATATACACCTGTATTATACTACACCACTACATCCCTATATACACCTGTATTATACTACACCACTACACCCCTATATACACCTGTATTATACTACACCACACCCCCCCATATACCACACCTGTAAAACTACATTCCCATATACTACAACACTACACCCCAAATATTTGTCAACAGTTACCCCCCTTCCCCCCGCCGCCCCCCATTTTCCCTGCAGGTTACTAGTAACCACTCACCTCTCTCTTCTTATTGTCCCCTCCTCAGGCACCTCCGTACGAGCCCCCCGCTGAGCGGCTTCTCTTTTACATGCCCAGGCTGCGCCGATGCTTTATTCCTAGGAGGCCCCCGCCGCTGCTTCTCTCCATACGGGCCCCGGCTGCTGCAGCTTCTTCTCCTGCCGGGTGGGAACTTTTCAAATGACACACGCGCGCCGTACTGACGATATCGGGGCGCACGTGTGTCACAGAGAAAAGTGTCGGCCAGGGAACAGAGGAGAGATTCCTGCGTTCCGCTGCCTGCACTGCGGCGCTGCAGGATCTGTCCTCTGTTCCCTGCCCGACACGCAGCGTGTGATGAGGGCAATCTGACCACGGGACTCCCGGAGCCTGGTGCTCCGGACAACAGGTCAGATTGCCCTCATCACTGACCGGCCAGCAAGGACGCCCTGAACCAGGCTGGCCGGTCACAGAGAGTAGGCAGGCCGGATGTGGCCCGCGGGCCGCCCCTTGCCCAGGTCTGGTTTAGAGCATTGTTTAATTGGGTGGTACGTGTCAGTGTAATACCCACATTCATGCCAAGACCCAGCGTTTCTGATGCTGAATGCTCCAATGTAATATGCAAATATTTACGTCAGAGAGGAAGAGGAGTAGAGCTCTAGTGCCACCCACTGGGGAATAGCAGTCCTAAAAGTCAGTATCAAGCCTTGCCATATGACTTAGGATAAAAAGCCAAACCAGACACTTGATTTGCAGACAAAACCATTCACTTGTATTGTACTGTAAATTACTTTGGATTTGCGATGAGAGATCCTCGCTGCAAATACGAAATGTGTGAACTTGGTCTAAGGGGGGATGTTATCAAATTAATTGCGCTAGTTTTACTATTAAAACAAAAAAAGCTAATTTTGGAGCATGTCAGTGCATTAATTTTGCACGACTGCCATGACCCCCAGCAGTCCTGGTGGAGGTGGTGGATCATGTGCACTACCACGCCCAGGATGTAGATGAGCACTATGCCCGGTTGGTCTTTGGCACTTCCATTGGAATGAATGGAGCAGCAGTACACATGACCACCCTCCACCCAATTCACACAGGGCTCTTCAGAACCCCACTTTTTGGGATTGCTGGGGCTACGTTAAATTAACATGCGAGCTATGCCTGGTCTCCTTTTCACTTCCCATTCAGATGAGGCTGGTTTGGCATATGAAGAGGTAGGACATTTAGTGATTAGGGTCCATTCATGGTAAAAGGTGCACTTTGATGTGGTTGGATGGATTTTGCACTCTTTTTGATCAGAAAGCGCGCTAACTAAGCACCTTATGTTTTTAACGTTTACAGTAATATTGACCTATTTGTTCTTAGGCCCATAGTAAATACAATAGTCCCTGATAGCCCTTTTAAGATGTATCTTCACCGTACTTAAGAGCAAAAAGTCCTCAAAATGATAATATAGCCCCTACAAAGCCCGATCCTAAGATCCGGTGTTCGATTACATAAAAGGACAGAAAGATCTGTGCAAGCCTACATCCACGGAAGATCTGTGGCTAGTTCTGCAAGATGCTGAGGTCCCTCAACTCCGTGTGCAAATATACCTCAAAGAATTGAATATTTGATATTCTCAAGACAAAGGGTGGTCACATCAAATATTGATCTGATTTAGATTGCTCTTTTGTCATTCATTTTGCAAATTGATAAAAATTAGCTATTAACACTGCTATTTTGAAATAACTAATACAGCTGTTTTTTTTTTTTTTATTGCACTGCTGGGGTGGCGCTATAAATGAAAGTCCCCTGCCCCATCTTCTGGTGGCTTTATCTTCTTTTGCCTCCGCTCTCTGGTAATTTGTGATGTGCCGGCAACTCTTGTGTTTGCTGGAGGTCACAACATAATACAAGTCTGAGAGCCTCGTTCTTGCCTCGTTCTGGCTCTCATAGAGATGCATTGTGAGCTTGTAACGTAACTTCTGACTTCTGGACAGTCAGAAGTTAATCACAAGATGGTACCGCAGGACCGGAGTAGCATTGGTAAAAGGTGAAGCCGCTGGAAGGTGAGTATAATAATAGGGGCAGGGAGCTTACTTTTAAAGCGCCACTCCAGAGCTAAAACAAATGCTGGAGTGGTGCTTTAAAGTGTTCCTACTTTGCACCATTTTTCCATCCCTGAGTAAATCCTTTGCACAGCATGTCAATATACTACAAAACTTGAATCCAATATCACTCTAAGTTGTAGGTGGAAAGCGTAGTTTTCCTATTAATGAACAGACATCGCTCCTTTGTTTGAGCCTTCATGTGCAGCAGTTGTCGATCATGTCCGGTGGTTGTGCCTAGCATGCATTATGTGAGCGTCTCCTGATGGCTCAGTTCCTCGGCTCTTCTGCAGGCAGTGAGATCACTTTGCTGTGTGTGCCGTATATACACATATCGCTTACACAACAGAACACCTCACTTAAAATAGCCCAAGAGTGTGTGTATGTTGCAGAGTCAGCTTAGCCACTATGTTGCCGTGTAGGACAATTTAGATTACATTAGGCACTATTATTTAACTTGTGTTGTAATGCTTTTTTCAATTTTATTTATTTATTTATTTATTTTTGCTATTTTTTTTTTTCATGGTATGCTATTGTTTGCTTGTTACCTGTTACTCTTGATATCACTTGTAAAGCCTCTTGTCTCTGTCACGGCCGCAGTGGATAAGTTTGGACACAATAATATAGTAGTACAGCTCTCTTTGTGTACAGTAGCAGTAGTATATACTAAACGTTCCATCGTAATATTTATTTTATTCCTTTTCTTCGACTTTTCAGCTCACATAAAAATTCCTATTGCTGTACAACTATATATATCTCATTTACTGGCACTGAACGTTTGCAATACTTTTGTCATACCTCATCCCATTGTTTCATGTATATCAAATAGCATGGCGGGGTATATAATGGGGCTGTACAGGATTGCCAAGACACAGCGTCCTCCTCTGAACCATTTCTGTAAACTATTCTACACGCGTTGCATCACAGGAAGGGTCCGCTGTAACAGACAGTGACCGGGAGAGGAGGGTACTGAGAACCCTTTCTTGTCTAAGGGGTACTTTACACGCTGCGACATCGCTACCGATATATCGTCGGGGTCACGACGTTAGTGACGCACATCCGGCGCTGGTAGCGACATCGCAGCATGTAACACCAAAGAGCGATGATCAACGATTGCAAAATCGTTCCAAAACGGTGATTGTTGACATGTCGTTCATGTCTTTAATATCGCTGCTGCCACTGGTATGATGTTGTTCGTCGTTGCTGCGGCATCACACATCTCTGTGTGTGACACCGCGGGAGCGACGAACATCTCCTTACCTGCGTCCACCGGCAATGCGGAAGGAAGGAGGTGGACGGGATGTTACGTCCCGCTCATCTCTGCCCCTCCGCTTCTATTGGCCGCCTGCTTATTGACGCCGCAGTGACGTCGCTATGACGCCGAACGCACCTCCCCCTTGAGGGAGGGATTGTTCGGCGGTCACAGCGACGTCGCTGACCAGGTATGTTCGCTACGGCAGCGAGCACCAAATGTCGCACAAGCGGCGGGGGCGGGAGCTATCGCGCTCGACATCACTAGCAATCGTTAGCGATGTTGCAGCGTGTAAAGTAGGCTTTGTGCCCACGATCAGGGTTCACAGTGTCTTGGACGCAAAGTGTTTTGTTTTCACTGCACCCAAAACTCTGTGTTGTACAGTACAAGCACAGTGGATGGGATTTCTAGAAATGCCATGCCCACTGTGCTTATTTTTCCCGCAGCAAAAGCAGCTTCCCGAGACGCAGCAAGTCAATTCTTAGCTGCAGAAACACAAGCGTTCTCTGCAGGGAGAACACAGCTAGAGACCACAACTGCCTGATCCCGGATGCAGCTGAAGTCTCCTGCGGAGGAGACTCGTGTACCCACCACATCTAGGACGCAAAAGGTCCTGATTGTGAGCACATACCCTAACTCCTTAGTTATAATAGTCAATGTCACTTGTGGTATCTAATAAGTTAGAATGACTTTGAACCCTATTGCCACCCCTTTAACATCATCATAAGGTGCTGTAATCACGGTAACATTAAGGACTTCAAGTCTGCCATCTTTGTACACTTCTAGACCTGTACGAGACAGAGCCTAATTGGGTAATATTAGCAGGAGGTACTGCAATGTATTACATAGGAGTGATCAAACTATGGTCTTGCTAGTCAGTTAGACAAGAAAATAAAAATGTAAAATTATTTAAAATATTAGAAATAATTAAAAATTAGACAAAATCTGTATCATTGCAATCATCACACTCCATATTCTAAAAATAAAGTATTTATCACATACAATGAATATTGTAAGAATAGTCTTAAATTAATATACTGTTCCTAATATAGTGAGGTTTTTTTTCAATTCTCCTGCCCCATCCCTCTTCCATTAGTTTCTTCCCCGACCCTATTCCTTGACTTTTTTTTTTAGGCAGCAGGTGTAATTTGATCCTTCAGACAGATATATAGACAAATTCCTAGTGAGGTTCTCTGCCTTATCCTATATAGAACATGGCAGCTGCACAGTTTTCTCCCTCCCTGTTCCCGTCCCCGTCACTGATTTGACTGACAAGTGCTGGCAGCTGGAGAAGCGTGTAGTGATGTGCCCATCCTGTTCAGCTTCCTGCTATGGAGTGAGCTGTGCCTTAATGTATAGCTGCACAGTTCTTTCTCTCTAATTGTCAATGATCTAATAAGAGAAATTTAAAAACAAAAAAGTCAACTGTTTTAGGATTAAATGTTAAAGTTGCATCAAAAACCTACAAGTGTGCGCTGTAATTTAGTGCCCTCTCAGAGCTTCCAGTGTTTAATGATGGTAGTATGGCTGTCTTCCAGTTTATGGTAGGCGAAAAGAGAAAAATTTGTTTGGGCAGAGTAAAATATTAAATGTTTGATCTAGAAAAATCACTGTTTGAACGCATTCATCTGTCAATTGTATTCACACTGTAGAAAATGGACTGAGTTTCATCCGTGGTTTCAGTGTTTTGAGTTTGGTCCAATTGTAATCAGATTTTCTCATATTTAAAATAAATAAATTAAAATAAAAACTTCTCCACCTTCTCCTTTCTAATCGCCCATGAGAAAAAGACGGCAATTTATTATATATATATATAAAAAATTGCTGTCTTTTTCTCATGGGTGATTAGAAAGGAGAAGGTGGAGAAGTTTTTATTTTAATATATATATATACATACATGTGTTTGTGTGTGTGTGTGTGTGTGTATATATATATATATATATATATATATATATATATATATATATAACTAGCTGTACTACCCGGCTTGGCCTGGGTTAATAACTATTGTTAACAAAATAGAATGTATTAACAAAAATGTATTCTGCACACAAACAACACAAAACAAATAGATAGAAATGTAATTATTAAAAGGCAAAAACTAAGCTAATAGAAGCATTTCACAACATATATTTCAACACCACAGATATTCCACACAGATTTAACTAAATTGTCCAAGTAATGTGCTCCGTCTGTCTCTTTCCCGGTCTGTCTCTTTCCCGGTCTGTCTCTTTCCCGGTCTGTCTCTTTCCCGGTCTGTCTCTTTCCCGGTCTGTCTCTTTCCCGGTCTGTCTCTTTCCCGGTCTGTCTCTTTCCCGGTCTGTCTCTTTCCCGGTCTGTCTCTTTCCCGGTCTGTCTCTTTCCCGGTCTGTCTCTTTCCCGTCTGCCTGTCTCTTTTTTTTGTCTGTCTCTATCGCTCTGTTTCTTTCCCCATCTGTCTCTTTCTAGGTCTGTCTCTTTCCCAGGCCTTTCTGTTTCCCCGTCTGTCTCCCCGTCTCTTTGTCTGTGTCTTTTCATGTCTTTCTCTTTCCCTGTCTGCCTGTCTGTCTGTCTCTTTCCCGGTCTGTCTCTTTCCCGGTCTGTCTCTTTCCCGGTCTGTCTCTTTCCCGGTCTGTCTCTTTCCCGGTCTGTCTCTTTCCCGGTCTGTCTCTTTCCCGGTCTGTCTCTTTCCCGGTC
Source organism: Anomaloglossus baeobatrachus (assembly GCF_048569485.1). NCBI lineage: Eukaryota > Metazoa > Chordata > Amphibia > Anura > Aromobatidae > Anomaloglossus > Anomaloglossus baeobatrachus. The sequence continues at coordinate 438,649,723 of NC_134358.1, read as the reverse complement.
TGTCTCTTTCCCGGTCTGTCTCTTTCCCGGTCTGTCTCTTTCCCGGTCTGTCTCTTTCCCGGTCTGTCTCTTTCCCGGTCTGTCTCTTTCCCGGTCTGTCTCTTTCCCGGTCTGTCTCTTTCCCGGTCTGTCTCTTTCCCGGTCTGTCTCTCTCTATCCATCTCCCCACTGACATCTTATTACCTCACATATAAGCTTCTTATATTAAGAATGTCTTTTGTTCCTATATAAACCAATCACAGCTCCTACTAATAAACTGTAGTTCCAGGCTCCATTTACTTTAATGGAGCCATGTTTTTTGGAGAGTAACTGTAAAGCGCGGGGTTACATTTTCCTGTCAAAATATAGTCTACTACGTTCCCTGGGTCACATGAGGTGTCTGTGCAAAATTTCGTGATTGTAAATGCGACGGTGCGGATACACTTTTCGTTTCACTTTTTCCCCATTATGTAGATAGGGGCAAAATTGATTGGTAAATTGGAACGCGCGGGGTTAAAATTTCGCCTCACAACATAGCTTATGACGCTCTCGGGATCCAGACGTGTGAATGTGCAAAATTTTGTGGCTGTAGCTGCGACGGTGCAGATGCCAATCCCAGACATACACACGTACATACATACACACATTCAGCTTTATATATTAGATATACAGTATATATATATACAGTACAGACCAAAAGTTTGGACACACCTTCTCATTTAAAGAGTTTTCTTTATTTTCAGGACTCTAAAAATTGTAGATTCACAGTGCAGGCATCAAAACTATGAATTAACACATGTGGAATGAAATACTTAACAAAAAAGTGTGAAGCAACTGAAAATATGTCTCATATTCTAGGTTCTGCAAAGTAGCCACCTTTTGCTTTGATTACTGCTTTGCACACTCTTAGCATTGTCTTGATGAGCTTCAAGAGGTAGTCACCGGAAATGGTCTTCCAACAGTCTTGAAGGAGTTCCCAGAGATGCTTAGCACTTGTTGGCCCTTTTGCCTTCTCTCTGCGGTCCAGCTCACCCCAAACCATCTTGATTGGGTTCAGGTCTGGTGACTGTGGAGACCAGGTCATCTGGCGTAGCTCCCCATCACTCTCCTTCTTAGTCAAATAGCCCTTACACAGCCTGAAGGTGTTTTTGGGGTCATTACCCTGTTGAAAAATAAATGATGGTCCAACTAAACGCAAACCGGACAGGATAGCATGCCGCTGCAAGATGCTGTGGTAGCCATGCTGGTTCAGTATGCCTTCAATTTTGAATAAATCCCCAACAGTGTCACCAGCAAAGCACCCCCACACCATCACACCTCCTCCTCCATGCTTCAGGGTGGGAACCAGGCATGTAGAGTCCATCCATTCACCTTCTCTGCGTCGCACAAAGACACGGTGGTTAGATCCAAAGATTTCAAAAATTTGGACTCATCAGACCAAAGCACAGATTTCCACTGGTCTAATGTCCATTCCTTGTGTTCTTTAGCCCAAACAAGTCTCTCCTGCTTGTTGCCTGTCCTTAGCAGTGGTTTCCTAGCAGCTATTTTACCATGAAGGCCTGCTGCACAAAGTCTCCTCTTAACAGTTGTTCTAGAGATGTGTCTGCTGCTAGAACTCTGTGGCATTTACCTGGTCTCTAATCTGAGCTGCTGTTAACCTGCGATTTCTGAGGCTGGTGACTCGGATACACTTATCCTCCTCAGCAGAGGTGACTTTTGGTCTTCCTTTCCTGGGGCAGTCCTCATGTGAGCTGGTTTCTTTGCAGCTATAAGTCCCCTTACCTGGCAGCCAGACTGGCTTGCAAAGTCTCCTTAAGGAGAATAGTGTTCCCCCGTGGTCCCCACATAGCTTTCTCATGAGCCAGATCAGACACCCCCATACTTTGCACTGACGAGGGGCAAGCACCCCGAAACACCGTGTCTGCAAATTGGGATTCTGATCTGGCTTATATATCCTGAGTCATATTGCAAAGGATTGTCAAAAATCCACTTGTGACTTTTAGGATCGCTACTTCCAATAGGTGGCGCTGTGCTAGAGTTTGTCTCCTTTACTGGAGAGACAATTTGAATATTTCCCAGAGGGGCATTGCAGCTATAAGTCCCCTTACCTGGCAGCCAGACTGGCTTGCAAAGTCTCCTTAAGGAGAATAGTGTTCCCCCGTGGAATTTTAGGGGCATTGCAGCTATAAGTCCCCTTACCTGGCAGCCAGACTGGCTTGCAAAGTCTCCTTAAGGAGAATAGTGTTCCCCCGTGGTCCCCACATAGCTTTCTCATGAGCCAGATCAGACACCCCCATACTTTGCACTGACGAGGGGCAAGCACCCCGAAACACCGTGTCTGCAAATTGGGATTCTGATCTGGCTTATATATCCTGAGTCATATTGCAAAGGATTGTCAAAAATCCACTTGTGACTTTTAGGATCGCTACTTCCAATAGGTGGCGCTGTGCTAGAGTTTGTCTCCTTTACTGGAGAGACAATTTGAATATTTCCCAGAGGGGCATTGCAGCTATAAGTCCCCTTACCTGGCAGCCAGACTGGCTTGCAAAGTCTCCTTAAGGAGAATAGTGTTCCCCCGTGGAATTTTAGGGGCATTGCAGCTATAAGTCCCCTTACCTGGCAGCCAGACTGGCTTGCAAAGTCTCCTTAAGGAGAATAGTGTTCCCCCGTGGTCCCCACATAGCTTTCTCATGAGCCAGATCAGACACCCCCATACTTTGCACTGACGAGGGGCAAGCACCCCGAAACACCGTGTCTGCAAATTGGGATTCTGATCTGGCTTATATATCCTGAGTCATATTGCAAAGGATTGTCAAAAATCCACTTGTGACTTTTAGGATCGCTACTTCCAATAGGTGGCGCTGTGCTAGAGTTTGTCTCCTTTACTGGAGAGACAATTTGAATATTTCCCAGAGGGGCATTGCAGCTATAAGTCCCCTTACCTGGCAGCCAGACTGGCTTGCAAAGTCTCCTTAAGGAGAATAGTGTTCCCCCGTGGAATTTTAGGGGCATTGCAGCTATAAGTCCCCTTACCTGGCAGCCAGACTGGCTTGCAAAGTCTCCTTAAGGAGAATAGTGTTCCCCCGTGGTCCCCACATAGCTTTCTCATGAGCCAGATCAGACACCCCCATACTTTGCACTGACGAGGGGCAAGCACCCCGAAACACCGTGTCTGCAAATTGGGATTCTGATCTGGCTTATATATCCTGAGTCATATTGCAAAGGATTGTCAAAAATCCACTTGTGACTTTTAGGATCGCTACTTCCAATAGGTGGCGCTGTGCTAGAGTTTGTCTCCTTTACTGGAGAGACAATTTGAATATTTCCCAGAGGGGCATTGCAGCTATAAGTCCCCTTACCTGGCAGCCAGACTGGCTTGCAAAGTCTCCTTAAGGAGAATAGTGTTCCCCCGTGGAATTTTAGGGGCATTGCAGCTATAAGTCCCCTTACCTGGCAGCCAGACTGGCTTGCAAAGTCTCCTTAAGGAGAATAGTGTTCCCCCGTGGTCCCCACATAGCTTTCTCATGAGCCAGATCAGACACCCCCATACTTTGCACTGACGAGGGGCAAGCACCCCGAAACACCGTGTCTGCAAATTGGGATTCTGATCTGGCTTATATATCCTGAGTCATATTGCAAAGGATTGTCAAAAATCCACTTGTGACTTTTAGGATCGCTACTTCCAATAGGTGGCGCTGTGCTAGAGTTTGTCTCCTTTACTGGAGAGACAATTTGAATATTTCCCAGAGGGGCATTGCAGCTATAAGTCCCCTTACCTGGCAGCCAGACTGGCTTGCAAAGTCTCCTTAAGGAGAATAGTGTTCCCCCGTGGAATTTTAGGGGCATTGCAGCTATAAGTCCCCTTACCTGGCAGCCAGACTGGCTTGCAAAGTCTCCTTAAGGAGAATAGTGTTCCCCCGTGGTCCCCACATAGCTTTCTCATGAGCCAGATCAGACACCCCCATACTTTGCACTGACGAGGGGCAAGCACCCCGAAACACCGTGTCTGCAAATTGGGATTCTGATCTGGCTTATATATCCTGAGTCATATTGCAAAGGATTGTCAAAAATCCACTTGTGACTTTTAGGATCGCTACTTCCAATAGGTGGCGCTGTGCTAGAGTTTGTCTCCTTTACTGGAGAGACAATTTGAATATTTCCCAGAGGGGCATTGCAGCTATAAGTCCCCTTACCTGGCAGCCAGACTGGCTTGCAAAGTCTCCTTAAGGAGAATAGTGTTCCCCCGTGGAATTTTAGGGGCATTGCAGCTATAAGTCCCCTTACCTGGCAGCCAGACTGGCTTGCAAAGTCTCCTTAAGGAGAATAGTGTTCCCCCGTGGTCCCCACATAGCTTTCTCATGAGCCAGATCAGACACCCCCATACTTTGCACTGACGAGGGGCAAGCACCCCGAAACACCGTGTCTGCAAATTGGGATTCTGATCTGGCTTATATATCCTGAGTCATATTGCAAAGGATTGTCAAAAATCCACTTGTGACTTTTAGGATCGCTACTTCCAATAGGTGGCGCTGTGCTAGAGTTTGTCTCCTTTACTGGAGAGACAATTTGAATATTTCCCAGAGGGGCATTGCAGCTATAAGTCCCCTTACCTGGCAGCCAGACTGGCTTGCAAAGTCTCCTTAAGGAGAATAGTGTTCCCCCGTGGAATTTTAGGGGCATTGCAGCTATAAGTCCCCTTACCTGGCAGCCAGACTGGCTTGCAAAGTCTCCTTAAGGAGAATAGTGTTCCCCCGTGGTCCCCACATAGCTTTCTCATGAGCCAGATCAGACACCCCCATACTTTGCACTGACGAGGGGCAAGCACCCCGAAACACCGTGTCTGCAAATTGGGATTCTGATCTGGCTTATATATCCTGAGTCATATTGCAAAGGATTGTCAAAAATCCACTTGTGACTTTTAGGATCGCTACTTCCAATAGGTGGCGCTGTGCTAGAGTTTGTCTCCTTTACTGGAGAGACAATTTGAATATTTCCCAGAGGGGCATTGCAGCTATAAGTCCCCTTACCTGGCAGCCAGACTGGCTTGCAAAGTCTCCTTAAGGAGAATAGTGTTCCCCCGTGGAATTTTAGGGGCATTGCAGCTATAAGTCCCCTTACCTGGCAGCCAGACTGGCTTGCAAAGTCTCCTTAAGGAGAATAGTGTTCCCCCGTGGTCCCCACATAGCTTTCTCATGAGCCAGATCAGACACCCCCATACTTTGCACTGACGAGGGGCAAGCACCCCGAAACACCGTGTCTGCAAATTGGGATTCTGATCTGGCTTATATATCCTGAGTCATATTGCAAAGGATTGTCAAAAATCCACTTGTGACTTTTAGGATCGCTACTTCCAATAGGTGGCGCTGTGCTAGAGTTTGTCTCCTTTACTGGAGAGACAATTTGAATATTTCCCAGAGGGGCATTGCAGCTATAAGTCCCCTTACCTGGCAGCCAGACTGGCTTGCAAAGTCTCCTTAAGGAGAATAGTGTTCCCCCGTGGAATTTTAGGGGCATTGCAGCTATAAGTCCCCTTACCTGGCAGCCAGACTGGCTTGCAAAGTCTCCTTAAGGAGAATAGTGTTCCCCCGTGGTCCCCACATAGCTTTCTCATGAGCCAGATCAGACACCCCCATACTTTGCACTGACGAGGGGCAAGCACCCCGAAACACCGTGTCTGCAAATTGGGATTCTGATCTGGCTTATATATCCTGAGTCATATTGCAAAGGATTGTCAAAAATCCACTTGTGACTTTTAGGATCGCTACTTCCAATAGGTGGCGCTGTGCTAGAGTTTGTCTCCTTTACTGGAGAGACAATTTGAATATTTCCCAGAGGGGCATTGCAGCTATAAGTCCCCTTACCTGGCAGCCAGACTGGCTTGCAAAGTCTCCTTAAGGAGAATAGTGTTCCCCCGTGGAATTTTAGGGGCATTGCAGCTATAAGTCCCCTTACCTGGCAGCCAGACTGGCTTGCAAAGTCTCCTTAAGGAGAATAGTGTTCCCCCGTGGTCCCCACATAGCTTTCTCATGAGCCAGATCAGACACCCCCATACTTTGCACTGACGAGGGGCAAGCACCCCGAAACACCGTGTCTGCAAATTGGGATTCTGATCTGGCTTATATATCCTGAGTCATATTGCAAAGGATTGTCAAAAATCCACTTGTGACTTTTAGGATCGCTACTTCCAATAGGTGGCGCTGTGCTAGAGTTTGTCTCCTTTACTGGAGAGACAATTTGAATATTTCCCAGAGGGGCATTGCAGCTATAAGTCCCCTTACCTGGCAGCCAGACTGGCTTGCAAAGTCTCCTTAAGGAGAATAGTGTTCCCCCGTGGAATTTTAGGGGCATTGCAGCTATAAGTCCCCTTACCTGGCAGCCAGACTGGCTTGCAAAGTCTCCTTAAGGAGAATAGTGTTCCCCCGTGGTCCCCACATAGCTTTCTCATGAGCCAGATCAGACACCCCCATACTTTGCACTGACGAGGGGCAAGCACCCCGAAACACCGTGTCTGCAAATTGGGATTCTGATCTGGCTTATATATCCTGAGTCATATTGCAAAGGATTGTCAAAAATCCACTTGTGACTTTTAGGATCGCTACTTCCAATAGGTGGCGCTGTGCTAGAGTTTGTCTCCTTTACTGGAGAGACAATTTGAATATTTCCCAGAGGGGCATTGCAGCTATAAGTCCCCTTACCTGGCAGCCAGACTGGCTTGCAAAGTCTCCTTAAGGAGAATAGTGTTCCCCCGTGGAATTTTAGGGGCATTGCAGCTATAAGTCCCCTTACCTGGCAGCCAGACTGGCTTGCAAAGTCTCCTTAAGGAGAATAGTGTTCCCCCGTGGTCCCCACATAGCTTTCTCATGAGCCAGATCAGACACCCCCATACTTTGCACTGACGAGGGGCAAGCACCCCGAAACACCGTGTCTGCAAATTGGGATTCTGATCTGGCTTATATATCCTGAGTCATATTGCAAAGGATTGTCAAAAATCCACTTGTGACTTTTAGGATCGCTACTTCCAATAGGTGGCGCTGTGCTAGAGTTTGTCTCCTTTACTGGAGAGACAATTTGAAGGTTTCTTTGTAGTGTTTCATGGTTCTTACCACTGCACTTGGGGACACTTTCAAAGTTTTCCCAATTTTTCGGACTGACTGATCTTCATTTCTTAAAGTAATGATGGCCACACATTTTTCTTTACTAAGCTGCTTTTTTCTTGCCATAATACAAATTCCATCAGTCTATTCAGTAGGACTATCAGCTGTGTATCCACCAGACGTCTGCACAACACAACTGATGGTCCCAACCCCATTTATAAGGCAAGAAATCCCACTTATTAAACCTGACAGGGCACACCTATGAAGTGAAAACCATTTCCGGTCACTACCTCTTGAAGCTCATCAAGAGAACGCCAACAGTGTGCAAAGCAGTAATTAAAGCAAAAGGTGGCTACTTTGAAGGACCTAGAGTATGAGATATTTTCAGTTGTTTCACACTTTTTTGTTAAGTATTTCATTCCACATGCGTTAATTCATAGTTTTGATGCCTTCAATGTGAATCTATAATTTTCAGAGTCATGAAAATAAAGCAAAACGCTTTGAATGAGAAGGTGTGTCCAAACTTTTGGTCTGTACTGTGTGTATGTGTGTATGTATATGTGTATATATATATATATATATATATATATATATATATATATATATATATATATATATATATACTGTATATATGCATATATTTATTTTTTATTAATTTTTTTTTAATCAAACCCATATTTGGCCCTGTATATTGACTATGTGTTAGCTGAGGGCTAGCTGTGAAAAACACAAATAGCTGTCATAATAGAAAAACTGAAGTGTGAATGAGCCCTAATTTAGTGGACGTGTATAAGAGGTTAGGATTGGTATGTCATATGGTATCCGGTACATATTGGGTATATGTTCTTTATGTCCAGGGTATACTCAGTCCCATTGGCTTAATTTGTTAAAGGGGTCCCATACAAATAGATGTGTAGACAGGAACACTGGCACACTGTCCATGAGCTTTCTCTATTTATTCATTGCTCACATTGAGATGAGATTCAAGTCTCCATAGGTCTCATTTTGCTTGGAAACAAATTATGCTTAAATATATCATATAAAAAGACTTGTTTCCATTTAATAAAAAATCAATTAATTGATGTCTGGTATTAATAGTGTTAATTAAGCAAGTGTATGGACAATTGCTAATGCTACAGCCTTATGTGTAATAATTCATGTCTTCCACAGTAGTGGGCATCGGCTCAAACAGTGCCGTGGGAATAAAAGGCAGACACATTTGTTAATTTGCTCTTAAATATTGATAGGGACATTAATTAGCTCCACTTTCTGTATGAGGATTTTCTGTGCTGACGACTAGTCTGCTTCTGTTATTAACACTAGGGGGAGCTCTTCACATAGACTTGACACCTTATCCATTCATATCTTGTAAATGCAGGTCTTTTTTAACAGTTATGTATGTATGTGTATATGCTGTGTGTATATAACATACATACTATATTGATAAAAGTATTTGGACACACCTCTTAATCATTGAATATACGCTACAGTTCAAAGGTTTGGGGTCACCTTGACAATTTTATCTTTTCCATGAAAAAATCATATTTTTATTTATCAGATGAGTTGTATAATGAATAGAAATATAGTCCAGACATTGACGAGGTTAGAAATAATGATTTTTAGTTGAAATAATAATTTTCTCCTTCATACTTTGCTTTCGTCACAGAATGCTCCTTTGCAGCAATTCCAGCTTTGCAAACCTTTGGCATTCTAGCTGTTAATTTGCTGAGGTAATCTGGAGATATTTCCCCCCATGCTTCCAGAAGCCCCCCACAAGTTGAATTGGCTTGATGGATACTTTTTGCGTACCATACGAGTTGCTCCCACAACAGATCATTAGGGTTAAGATCTGGTGACTGGGCTGGCCACTCCATTACAGATACAATACCAGCTGCCTGCTTCTTCCCTAAATAGTTCATGCAAAATTTGGAGGTGTGCTTTGGGTCATTGTCTTGTTGTAGGATGAAATTGACTCCAATCAAACGCTGTCCACAGGGTATGGCATGGCATTGCAAAATGGAGTGATAGCCTTCCTTCTTCAAAATCCCTTTTACCTTGCACAAATCTCCCACTTTACCAGCACCAAAGTAATCCTAGACCATCACATTACCTCCACCATGCTTGACAGATAGCATCAGGCACTCTTCCAGCATCTTTTCAGTAGTTCTGCATCTCACAAATGTTCTTCTTTGTGATTCCAACAGATCAAACTTTGATTCGTCGGTCCATAACACTTTTTTTTCCAATCTTCCGATATCCAATGTCTGTGTTCTTTTGCCCATATTAATCTTTTTATTAGTCAGGCTCAGATATGGCTTTTTCTTTGCCACTCTGCCCTTAAGGCCAGCATCCCGGAGTCGCCTCTTCACTGTAGATGTTGACAGTAGTGGTTTGTGGGTACTATTTAATGAAGCTGCCAGTTGAGGACCTGTGAGGCGTCGATTTCTCAAACTCCAGACTCTAATGTACTTGTCTTGTTGGTGAGTTATGCAGCGGGGCCTCCCACTTCTCTTTCTACTCTGGTTAGAGCCTGTTTGTGCTCTCCTCTGAAGGGAGTAGTACACACCATTGTAGGAAATCTTCAGTTTCTTGGCAGTTTCTCGCATGGAATATCCTTCATTTCTAAGAAGAAGAATAGACTGTCGAGTTTCACATGAAAGTTCTCTTTTTCTGGCCATTTTGAGAGTTTAATGGAACCAACAAATGTAATGGTCCAGATTCTCAACTATCTCAAAGGAAAGTCAGTTTTATAGCTTCTCAAATCAGGAAAAACTGTTTTCAGCTGTGCTAACATACTTGCACAAAGGTTTTCAAGGGATTTCTAAACATCCATTAGCCTTCTAACACAGCAAACAAAATGTACCGTTAGAACACTGGAGTGGTGGTTGTTGGAAATGGGCCTCTACACACCTATGTAGATATTGCATTAAAAATAAGACGTTTGCAGCTAGAATAGTCATTTACCACATTAACAATGTATAGAGCAGGGGTCTCAAACACGCGGCCCGCGGGCCGCATGCGGCCCTTCAGGTGGCTTCTTGCGGCCCGCTAGCCCGTGGACCCGGTAAAGATGGCGACCGGTGCAAGGGGCCGCAGCCGCCAGCTATTTACTTCAGTTTACAGTTTTGCCTTTGCCGCGCACAGTGAAGTTCTCGCTGCAGAACGCAATAACAGCCGCCTGCCAATCAGAGGCAAGCACCTGCTGCATATGACCTCAGATGCTTGCCTGTAATTGGCCAGTGGCTGTTGTGCAGTGAGAACTGCTCTGCACGGCCGCGCCGGCAAAAAGTTCAGCGGTGACAGCAGCTGTGATCATTACCGGGTCCACGTGCCTGCGTGTTGCCGACGAAGGATAGGTGAGCAGAATGTTTGTGTGTGTGTGTTTTCTGTTGCCTGCTGAGGCTGCACTGTGTGTGTGTGTGTGTGTGTGTGTGATTCTGTTGCTGGCTGAGGCTGCACAGGGTGTGTATGTGTGTGTGTGTGTGTGTGATCCTGTTGCTGGCTGAGGCTGCACAGGGTGTGTGTGTGTGTGTGTGTGTGATTCTGTTGCTGGCTGAGGCTGCACAGGGTGTGTGTGTATGTGCGTGTGTGATTCTGTTGCTGGCTGAGGCTGCACAGGGTGTGTGTGTGTGATTCTGTTGCTGGCTGAGGCTGCACAGGGTGTGTGTGTGTGTGTGTGTGATTCTGTTGCTGGCTGAGGCTGCACAGGGTGTGTGTGTGTGTGTGTGTGTGTGTGTGTGTGTGTGTGTGTGTGATTCTGTTGCTGGCGGAGGCTGCACAGGGTGTGTGTGTGTGTGATTCTGTTGCTGGCGGAGGCTGCACAGGGTGTGTTTGTGTGTGTGTGTGTGTGTGTGTTTGATTCTGTTGCTGGCTGAGGCTGCACAGGGTGTGTGTGATTCTGTTGCTGGCTGAAGCTGCACAGGGTGTGTGTGTGTGTGTGTGTGTGTGTGTGTGTGTGTGTGTGTGTGATTCTGTTGCTGGCTGAGGCTGCACAGGGTGTGTGTACGTGTGGGGACATGCATGGGGCACATTACCACAAGAAGGGGACCTGCATGAAGCACATTACCACAAGAAGGGGATCTGCAATTGGGGCTCATTACCACAAGAAGGGGACGTGCATGGGGCACATTATTATAAGAAGGAGACCTGCATGGGGCACATTATTATAAGAATGGGACCTGAATGAGGGCACATTACTACAAGAAGGGGAGCTGCATGGAGGCATATTAATACAAGAAGGGGAGCTGCATGGGGGAACATTAATGCAAGAAGAGGACCTGCATGGGGCACATTGCTACAAGGGGACAAGAATGCGCACATTTTTACAGAATGGGGAACAGGAGGGGCACATTACTACAAGATGTTGGCCAAAATTACTATGCGGTGCTTATTGTAAAACTGTATTACTTACAAAAAGGGGAAAAAAATGTAAATAAAAAAAAGTGTTTTATAATATATATTATACACACATACAAAAAAAGTACACATTTGTTATAATAGACAAATAAAAAATGTTCAAAAACAGTGATCCAAGGGTGTATAGAAAGAAAAAATGGTACCACTAACAATGTCACTTTGTCCTGAAAAAAATGCGGCCCCTCAAATTATTTTTTTTCTGTGTGCGGCCCATACACCCGGCCGAGTTTGAGACCCCTGGTATAGAGTATATTTCTGTTTAATTTAATGTTAGCTTCATTGAAAAAAAAAAGTGCTTTTTATTTCAAAAATAGGAAATATCTAAGTGACCCTAAACTTTTGAACTGTAGTGTAAGTTTTTCATTCAGTCCCATTGCAGTCAGTGTATAATATCCAATCCCTCGTCATGCAGTTTGCTTCACCAACATCCATGAAAGAATGAGTCATTCTTTAGAATTCAATGAAACCAGCTCGGTCCTATAACAGGATGTCACTGTTTGTCAGCTCATGAAATATTTTGTAGGGAAAAAAAATCACATCAACTATGATTGGTAATATTGAAAAGTGGAAGCATTTAGTAGCCACAGCCATTCAGTGCCGAAGCGGCAAACCACATATATAATATAGTGTGACGGAGCGTCATAACATGTCCGAGCAGATGTATGCAAGCCTTAAAAAACAAATACATTGCCAAGCAGGGGAATGGGGTGGTGTAAAGCTGCCATCACTGGACTCTGGAGCGATAGAAACATGTTCTGTGGAATGATTGATCGTGCCTCTGACTATCTGATAGATCCGTCTGAGTTTGTTGAATGCTGCAAGAACATTACCCGCCTGACTGCATTGTGCCAACTGTAAAGTTTTGGGGAAGAGAGCTAATGCTATGGGGTCAGGGGTTAGCATGGGCCTATTGGTTCCAGTGAAGGGAAATCTTAAAAGGAATCTGTCAACAGGATTTCAGCACCCAAACTATATGTACAGTGCCTCGTGAAAGTATTCGGCCTCCTTGATGTTTTTCAACCTTTTCCCACATTTCTGGCTGCAAACATAAAGATAAAAATTTTAATGTTATGGTGAAGAATCAACAAGTGGGACACAATTGTGAATGTGAATGAAATTTATTGCTTATTTTAAACTTTTTTAAAAAAATAATAAACTGAAATGTGGGGTGTGCAATATTATTCGGCCCCTTTAAGTTAACACTTTCTAGCGCCGCCTTTTGCTGCGATTACAGCTGCAAGTTGCTTGGGGTATGTGTCTATCAGTTTTTTACATCAAGAGACTGAAATTCTTGCCCATTCTTCCTTTGCAAACAGCTGGAACTCAGTGAGTTGTGATGGAGGGCGTTTGTGAACAGCAGTTTACAGCTCTTTCCACAGATTCTCGATTGGATTCAGGTCTGGACTTTGACTTGGCCATTCTAACACCTGGATACATTTATTTGTGAACCATTCCACTGTAGATCTTGCTTTATGTTTGCGATCATTGTCTTGTTGGAAGACAAATCTCCGTCCCAGTTTCAGGTCTTTTAGAGACACCAACAGGTTTTCTTCAATAATGGTCCTGTATTTGGCTCCATCCATCTCCCCATCAATTTTAACCATCTTCCCTGTCCCTGCTGAATAAAAGCAGGCCCAAACCATGATGCTGCCACCACCTTGTTTGACAGTGGTGATGGTGTGTTCATGGTGATGAGCTGTGTTGCTTTTACACCAAACATATCGTTTGGCATTGTGCCCAAAAAGTTCAATTTTGGATTCATCTGACCAGAGCACCTTCTTCCACATGTTTGGTGTGTCTCCCAGGTGCCTTGTGGCAAACTTTAGACAACGCTTTTTATGGGCATCTTTGAGAAATAGCTTTCTTCTTGCCACACTTCCATAAAGGCCAGATTTGTGCAGATTGTTGTCCTATGGACAGACTCTCCCACCTCAGCTGTAGATCTCTGCAGTTCATCCAGTGTGATCATGGGCCTCTTGGCTGCATCTATGATCAGTCTTTTCCTTGTTTGAGATTACATTGTTGAGGTACAGCCGGGTCTTGGTAGATTTGCAGTGGTATGATACTCCTTCCATTTCAATATGATCGCTTTCACAGTGCTTCTTGAGATATTTAAAGTTGTGGAAATCTTTTTGTAACCAAATCCAGCTTTAAACTTCTCCACAACAGTATCACGGACCTGCCTGTTGTGTTCCTTGGTCTTCATGATGCTCTCTGCTCTTTAAACAGAACACTGAGACTATCACAGAGCAGGTGCATTTATACAGAGACTTGATTACACACAGGTGGATTATATTTATCATCATTAGTTATTTAGGACAACATTGGATCATTCAGAGATCCTCAATGAACTTCTGGAGTGAGTTTGCTGCACTGAAAGTAAAGGGGATGAATAATATTGCACGCCCCACTTTTTAGGTTTTATTTTTTAAAAAAGTTTAAAATAAGCAATAAATTTCGTTCAACTTCACAACTGTGCCCCACTTGTTGTTGATTCTTCGCCATAACATTAAAATTTTTATCTTTATGGAAGCCTGAAATGTGGGAAAATGTTGAAAAAATCAAGAGGGCCGAATACTTTTGCAAGGTACTAAATATGTGCATGTAGCTTTTTCAAAGACCAGCCCAGCAATACCTTTACCCAGCAAGTCCAGTCCTCCGTTACTGAGAAATCAGTATTTACTGACAAATCAGTATTTGAATTGATATGCAAATGAGGCAGAAGGACTATGGTAGATCTGTAGCCTCTGCTACGCCAGCTCTTTTTCGCACCCAGCACCCACCTCTTTCTGTTTCAATGACATCCTTCATGCTGTGTACCTTTAGGCAAAGCAGCCTTCAGTCAATCAAGAGGGGGCGGCGCTGAGGGGAGACTAGAGCTGGAGTGAAAGGGGCTAGTGTTGAGCGAGTAGTTAACTGTTCGTACTCGCTATGCTGTTAGTGAGTAGTGTTCACTACTCGCATATTCGTTACGAGTAGCAGGCACAATGTGAGTCAATGGGAAATACTCGCTAAGTAGCGAGTAACTCGAAAACCGTACTTTTTGTGCAAGTAGCGAATAGTACGGCTTTCGGGTTACTCGCTACTTAGCGAGTATTTCCCATTGACTTATATTGCACCCGCTACTCGTAACGAATATGGGAGTAGCGGACAGTACTCGCTAACAGCATAGCGAGTACGAATAGTTAACTACTCGCTCAACTCTAAAAGGGGCTTCAAACCTACAAATAGCTTTTCAGCCTCATTTGCATTTCATTTCAGATGCTGATTTCTCAGTAATACAGGACCAGATTGGCCATGTAAAGGTATTGCTGGACTTGTCTTTGGAAAAACTACATGCACATACAAATGGTTTGGGGTGTGAAATCCGGCTGACAGATCCTTTTTAATGATTCAGTATACTAAGACATTCTGGACAATTGTAGCTCCCAACTTTGTGGGAACAGTTTTAGGGACATCCTTTACTATTCCAGCATTACTGTGCACAAAATAAGGCCTATAAAGACATGGTTGTTGGGTTTGGTGTGGAACAACTTGACCATCTCACACAGATCCCTGACATCACCCCATGAAATACCTTCAGGATGAACCAAAATGAAGCTTGTGAGCCCAGCCTTTTAATTCAACATGAATGTCTGACCTCACAATTGCTATTCTGGATGAATTGGAAAAATTCCCACATACAAACTCCTAAATCTTATGGAAAGGCTTCCCAGAGGAATGTACGCTGATTGGGCTGCAAAGGGAAAAGGGAGGTCCAATAGGTGTTCCAATACAGTTGCACATCTCACAATCATTTGGAGATCTAGGGAATTTGGCAAAAATTTGGTTACATTTTGAACTCAAAATATTCATAAAGTGTGGCAGAGAACATTATATAATTACGTGCTAAGGTAACAGCCACATGAATACAGAGATCTAAGGTTTTCCAGCATCGCATTGCCTTCTCTGCTTACCTTGTCATAGTGTCTTGCAGTGCTGACTCTTCCATAGGTAAGCGAATCCCACAAACCCAGCTGTCAACATGGTGTAAAGAAGATGTGATTCGTCAGACTAAGCGCTCTTTTCACTGGCTGTATGGTTAAAGACAGGGGTCAGTGTGGGCACGCTGATCAGTCCACAGTTACACTGCCCCATAGGCACCATGCAGCCGTGCACTGTGCAAACTGACAACTTTTTGTTGTAAAATAGACTTGAATGACCATGCGATTTGTTTAGCTCTCACGCCAAGCAACATCACAAATAGAGAATAGATGTCAGCTTTCTGATAAATGTCAGCATCCGTTGTGTGATATGGTCAACAATCGCTTTAGCCCCTTGTGAGCCTTTTTCAAAGTCATCTAGACATTAGAATTTGCCAGTTTTTCCTAAATCCAACAAATGAACTTGATGTACTGACTGTTCACTTGCTGATTGATATATCCTAACTAGTGATGAGAGAATAGTTCGGTATTCGTGTGCTCGGGTCCTCTTATTGAGCATTTGATCCTCGGATGGGCACAACTCGAGTACCCGAGTATGATGGAAGTCAGTGGGGAACTGGAGCATTTTTCCAGACCCATACAAGCTCATGTAGCACAAAACAGCCTTCATCTTCTAGAGTGCCTCCACTCGCCTTCTCTCCTGCATGTTCTTAGCACATCATTCCCAATAAAGTGAACTTATGCAAGGCGTTGGTTCGTGCTGCTTTCTTCCTCTACCTCTGGATTTATTATCAGATTACTAGCGTGCACCCTTTGCCAGCTCTACACGGAGTATCCGACCGGATTCCTCTCTCTGCAGCACCTGATAAGGTATTCCCCATTGGTGCAAGACTGTTTTGTTGTCTTATCAACTACTCGTTAAGAGCACTCAACCACACGAATACCGAGCTATTCGCTCATCACTAATCGTAAACCTTGGTAGTTGCTATTCTCACACGATAATCAATGTAGGTATTTAAAAAAAACAAAAAAACAAACATTCAGAAGACAAGAGTTTTCTAACACAGACTTTTCTGGAGAGCCAACAGATCATCTAGGAATTCCCATTGTCCTACACACTGACATGGCCGTCCCTGAAGCCTGCATGTTTGGCCATTGACCATTTATGGGCCAAATGTACAGACCACCATAGAAAGTAGAGGGATGAGCGGGAACAGCGTTTTCTTGGCACTGATGCTTTTGACTTACAAGATTCAGTGTTCCAAGTCCCTCAAGTCTGACATTAGTGAGATATTCCAGTGAGAAGTGGCTGAAAGATATTGTAATTATTGGCACAGAGGTGTTTAAAAAGTTATGTCTAAAAATGAGAATCATTTCGGTCAACTTTTTTTTGTGATCTTTGTCTCTCTTTGTAAGGTGCATCATGTAAATGATAGAGCTCTGTTCTTGGGCAGAGGACTCCGGTAGCATTCATGTAGTCAGATTACAGGTAATGTGATCTCTTGGAAGTCAGGAACAGGTCTACATATTAAAAAAAAGTAAAAATGATAATAATTTTCTTGGCTGTTGACTAATTTTGCTACAGTGTTCAGTCTCAGAAGCTTCGTAGAGGCTTTTCTGGAGCCTTAATATTGAAGACCTCTCCGTATATTCTTATTTAATGGCAGTAGGATTCGTTGCCAGAACAATGGTCAATTTTGCTGTAGAAATGAGCTTTTATAAATTGTGTTTATATTAGAAATGAAAAGATTAGTTGTTTTGTTCTCTCTCTCATACTTTGGTCATTTTTTTTAGATATTCACATGGAGGTATTTTGATCAGTCACACAGACATTACACTTTAATGCTTTACTATATTTCATTTTTCTGCCCATAGTTGCACAGTCTGACGACAGGGCACGTTTATTGCTGAGTCTCGAGGGGTATAAAGCATGAAAAGAAAATTAAATGCAAATCACCCGAAGCACACAATGATTTCTTATGAGAGGCCTTCCTTCACACAGAGCACAGCGTGAATGGAGCCTGAATAAACAGCAGCTATCCAGAGAAGTAGGCCTCGACATCTTGGTTTAAGTGCTTAATTAAAATAGACCCTTCTACTCTTCATTCTGTGTACATAGAATATTACATCTACAATGTGATTGCCCCCCATAAAGGACCATTTTTGATACATGTCCTCTCTGAATATATTGTTGTGATGGAGACAAATCAAAATAAGTGCAACAAAAAAGTGAAGATATCTTTAAGATTGGGGATAAAATAACTTTAAATCCTGTCTTCGGAGTATATTTTGCCTTATTTTCTCTTTTCTCTGTTTACTTTTCAGAGCTTGGCCACGTTACTTATCACTTCTCAGATACTCAACCAGTTTGTGGAGGCTCTACTTCCCTACTGGATGCAGAAGAGGTACAATAGACAGATCAAAAAGAAAGTGCAAAAGTTGAAGGTGGACACAGATTTCTCTTTGTTGGAGCAAGTACACCTTGAGAAACAAATGGATACATATCTAGTAAGTACCACAATTGTTGAATAATGGTGTCCACATCCATTGTTGTGTATCTATCTGTACAATGTACTAAACCTCTTAAAGGGACTGTACTATATTTGACAAGTTATAATTTATAGACCCAGAATGATTTAAGAAAAAAAACCCCAAAAACTATTCTCGCATCCTGGAACAGCACCTCTCTTCTGCACTCGCTACTGAGTCACCTGGTGGACTGATGGCATCAATATCCTGTGGTATATGTCCGCTGCAGTCAATCAACAGCAGTTGGTCAGCAACCTGCCTTCTCATTCCAAAGCCAAAAACAAAAGCCCACACACCTATTATTATAAGTGTAATATGCAGTGCACATGTACACTGGGGTCAATATACAAATAGAAACTAGAATAAAAACAATTAGACAAATGATAACGCACGTAAAAAACATTGGGTACTTAATTGACATAAAAAAAGCATAAAGGCCATCTCACAGCAGCAAGGTGTACATAATCAGGATGGTCTTTAAAGCTGGGTTCACACTAAACGACAGCGACAACGACGTCGCTGTTACGTCACCATTTTCGGTGACGTAACAGCGACCTTGTAAGTCGCTGTTATGATCGCTGCTTAGCTGTCAAACACAGCAGAAGCAGCGATCATAACGTCGCTGTGCTACATGTTCAGAGAGCAGGGAGCCGCGCATAGCGCTGGCTCCTTGCTCTCCTACAGTACACATCGGGTTAATTAACCCGATGTGTGCTGCAGCTACATGTCACAGTTCAGAGAGCAGGGAGCCGCGCGCACTGCTTAGCGCTGGCTCCTTGCTCTCCTTGCTACAGTATACATCGGGTTAATTACCCGATGCATACTGCAGCCACATGTCACAGTGCAGGAGCCGGCACTGGCAGCAAGAGCGGCGGAGGCTGGTAACCAGCGTAAACATCGGGTAACCAGGGAAAGGTCTTCCCTTGGTTACCCGATGTTTACGCTGGTTACAGCTTACCGCAGCTGCCAGTGCCGGCTCCTGCTCGCTTCATTTCGTCGCTCTCTCGCTGTCACACACAGCGATGTGTGTGTCACAGCGGGAGAGTGACGACCAAAAAATGAAGCTGGACATTCAGCAACGACCGGCGACCTCACAGCAGGGGCCAGGTCGTTGCTGGATGTCACACACAGCGACAGCGACGGGACGTCGCTGCAACGTCACAGAAAATGGTGACGTAGCAGCGACGTCGTTGTCGTTGTCGCTGTGTGTGACACCAGCTTAACTCTAGTAACTCACCTCGCTATGTGCCAGACAGACCTGAAAACAGATGGGTGCAGAGCAGGACCTGAATGTGTGTACAACCTGCTTGTGGTAAACTGTGTAGATATAGGGGTACAGCCTAGGGGGGGTGGCACAAACCCAAATCTAGACCCAGGGTGATTTAATAAAAAAAAAGTATACTCACATCCCGGAAGAGTGCTGCTTTTCCATTCTTGCTACTGTGTCACTTGGTGGTCTAGTGGCATCAACATCCTGCGTTAGCATCACGTGACCAGTGCAGACAATCTGCAGCAACTAATTGGCCTCCTGTCTGCTCATTCTGACTGAATGAGAATCTCAGTCTGAGCAGGAATGAGAAGACTGTGCCATTCAGCGTCACCAATTGGCTGCAGCGGTTATGTGCCATCCCCTGACTCATGCTGATGCCAGCAGACTTGTGGAAAATGCAGCAGAGAGTGTGGGAAGGGGCACCAGTCTGGGGTGTGAATATAGGTGGTTGTTCTTTCTCCACTCTCAGAGCCCAAAAAATACAACTTGTAAAGTAAGGGATAACCCGTAAAGTGTACAGTGTTACAGCTGCCTGCATGGAAAAAAAGGAGCCAGCACGATCTGAAATTGGCATGCATCATATAAAAAGTGAAAATTCACAGATTTATTCCAACTGTACTATAATAAAAAAATGAGATTTTTAGCAAATAATTGATCAATTCTTTGAGCCACCCCTGCCAACGTCACGGCAAATCTCAATAGGGGGGTCCTAACCTATATTACGTATTTCATGTGCCATGCGGCCTCCTAGATAAAGTTAAAAGCAGAACCATAATGGAGCACACATACCTGTAACCTGTATATAGCCGCTTCCATGTTGCAAAAAAGGCAATTGTGGATAGAGACCAGCCCAGGTCCCAGCATGTGGAGCAAGCTCTACACATACCAGGACTATATCAGAACTGACCCTCCCAGTGCCAGACAGCAACCATTGATAAAGGCGGACCAGATCCAAGAATGGTGCTTAATTAGCATTGCCTGTGGAAAGGGGTGAGGTAACTGAATCTGAACAGCTACCAACAGGAGGAATACATTGCAAACCAAAATCAGGCGTGCATGGTATGGTGATGGTCAGTCACCAGAAATTGTAGCATAACTACAGTCATAACAGAGAAAAAGGAGCCAGCACGATCTGAAATTGGCATGCATCATATAAAAAGTGAAAATTCACAGATTTATTCCAACTATACTATAATAAAAAAATGAGATTTTTAGCAAATAATTGATCAATTCTTTGAGCCACCCCTGCCAACGTCACGGCAAATCTCAATAGGGGGGTCCTAACCTATATTACGTATTTCATGTGCCATGCGGCCTCCTAGATAAAGTTAAAAGCAGAACCATAATGGAGCACACATACCTGTAACCTGTATATAGCCGCTTCCATGTTGCAAAAAAGGCAATTGTGGATAGAGACCAGCCCAGGTCCCAGCATGTGGAGCAAGCTCTACACATACCAGGACTATATCAGAACTGACCCTCCCAGTGCCATTTTCAGATCGTGCTGGCTCCCCTCTCTCTCTGTTTGGTTGTAGTTATGCTACAAATGTCTGGTGGCTGGTCACCACCATGCTATGCACGCCTGATCTTGGTTTGCAATATATTCCTCCTGTTGGTAGCTGTACACATTCAGTTGCCTCACCCTTTCCACAGGCATTGCTAATTAAGCACCATACTTGGATCTGGTCCGCCTTTATCAATGGTTGCTGTCTGGCACTGGGAGGGTCAGTTCTGATATAGTCCTGGTATGTGTAGAGCTTGCTCCACATGCTGGGACCGGGGCTGGCCTCTATCCACAATTGCCTCTTTTGCAACATAGAAGCGGTTATATATACAGGTTACAGGTACAGTGCCTACAAGTAGTATTCAACCCCCTGCAGATTTAGCAGGTTTACACATTCGGAATTAACTTGGCATTGTGACATTTGGACTGTAGATCAGCCTGGAAGTGTGAAATGCACTGCAGCAAAAAAGAATGTTATTTCTTTTTTTTTTTTTTTTTTTTTTTAAATTGAGAAAAGTTTATTCAGAGGGTCATTTAGTATTCAACCCCTCAAACCACCAGAATTCTGTTTGGTTCCCCTAAAGTATTAAGAAGTATTTCAGGCACAAAGAACAATGAGCTTCACATGTTTGGATTAATTATCTCTTTTTCCAGCCTTTTCTGACTAATTAAGACCCTTCCCAAACTTGTGAACAGCACTCATACATGGTCAACATGCGAAAGACAAAGGAGCATTTCAAGGCCATCAGAGACAAGATCGTGGAGGGTCACAAGGCTGGCAAGGGGTACAAAACCCTTTCCAAGGAGTTGGGCCTACCTGTCTCCACTGTTGGGAGCATCATCCGGAAGTGGAAGGCTTATGGAACTACTGTTAGCCTTCCACGGCCTGGACAGCCTTTGAAAGTTTCCACCCGTGCCGAGGCCAGGCTTGTCCGAAGAGTCAAGGCTAACCCAAGGACAACAAGGAAGGAGCTCCGGGAAGATCTCATGGCAGTGGGGACATTGGTTTCAGTCATTACCATAAGTAACGTACTCCACCGCAATGGTCTCTGTTCCAGACGAGCCCGTGAGGTACCTTTACTTTCAAAGCGTCATGTCAAGGCTCGTCTACAGTTTGCTCATGATCACTTGGAGGACTCTGAGACAGACTGGTTCAAGGTTCTCTGGTCTGATGAGACCAAGATCGAGATCTTTGGTGCCAACCACACACGTGACGTTTGGAGACTGGATGGCACTGCATACGACCCCAAGAATACCATCCCTACAGTCAAGCATGGTGGTGGCAGCATCATGCTGTGGGGCTGTTTCTCAGCCAAGGGGCCTGGCCATCTGGTCCGCATCCATGGGAAGATGGTAGCACGGCCTACCTGGAGATTTTGGCCAAGAACCTCCGCTCCTCCATCAAGGATCTTAAGATGGGTCGTCATTTCATCTTCCAACAAGACAACATCCCAAAGCACACAACCAAGAAAACTAAGGCCTGGTTCAAGAGGGAAAAAATCAAGGTGTTGTAGTGGCCTAGTCAGTCTCCTGACCTTAACCCAATTGAAAACTTGTGGAAGGAGCTCAAGATTAAAGTCCACATGAGACACTCAAAGAACCTAGATAACTTGGAGAAGATCTGCATGGAGGAGTGGGCCAAGATAACTCCAGAGACCTGTGCCGGCCTGATCAGGTCTTATAAAAGACGATTATTAGCTGTTATTGCAAACAAGGGTTATTCCACAAAATATTAAACCTAGGGGTTGAATAATAATTGACCCACACTTTTATGTTGAAAATTTATTAAAATTTAACTGAGCAACATAACTTGTTGGTTTGTAAGATTTATGCATCTGTTAATAAATCCTGCTCTTGTTTGAAGTTTGCAGGCTCTAACTTATTTGCATCTTATCAAACCTGCTAAATCTGCAGGGGGGTTGAATACTACTTGTAGGCACTGTATGTGTGCTCCATTATGGTTCTGCTTTTAACTTTATCTAGTAGGCCGCATGGCACATGAAATACAGAATATAGAGTAGGACCCCCCTATTGAGATTTGCCGTGACGTTGGCAGGGGTGGCTCAAAGAATTGATCAATTATTTGCTAAAAATCTCATTTATATTACAGTACAGTTGGAATAAATCTGTGAATTTGCACTTTTTATATGATGCATGCCATTTTCAGATCGTGCTGGCTCCCCTCTCTAGCTGCCTGCATGGTAGTTGTTTTTCTAAACAATTTGAACTGATGTTTTTTTCTGGTCCGCTCCTGCTCTGGTCTATGCTGTGAAGAAGGAAAGTTGGCATTTTTTCCTCCGTTGCAATGACATCTTTGGCTGCCCTTGTATTCTGTTTTTTATTTTTTTTTTTACTTATTTGAAATCCTACTTCCAAGTTCTTCCTTTTGTGTTTAGATCCCTAATGTTGTCCAATGGGGCAATATGTAAACTTCTGGGCCTCCTGTTTATCTCATTCCTTGATTTTGTGCATACTGTCTTAAACCTGAGCAAAGCTTAGCCAAATCTAGAATAAAATTTAAAAAACAACAACCCAGCAATGACTTGTTGGGGAGTCAAGTCTGGCAAACATGTTGCTAACTGAGATATATAATACCAAAGTCCTGGCAGCCCTTTCCCTGCGTTTGCTGTACTCACAGTAACTCTACCATATTACTTTTATTTATTTATATTAGCTGGTCAGACTCCCCCGAGCTCCCTGGTAGTCACATCGGTTCCTATTGCACCACTTAGAACAAGTCAAAGAAGCCTTCTCCTCAACAAGTGAACAGGATAGGAACTACCCAGTCATCCTCAGCGAGGAGTTATTTTGGAAAATCTTGAGAGAAGATATGAAATGTGCAGCACTCACCGTACGGCCGTTCCCCGCTTCCCTTCCCACACTGTCTATCATTGTTTTATGGATTGAAAAATAAAGAATAGTTGGATACTTACGGTAAGTACCGCACATTTCATATCTTCCCAAGATTTTCTAAAGTTTTGTCATCGATGTGCTGAGCACCGCCAGAATTTCCACCGCAGGTATTCTGATTAGTGCTTTAACCTTTTCCTATCGTATACAATTTCCTGTTTCGCCCATTGAAAACCTATTTTAGGCCGTCATCAGTTATATTTATTCCAGCATTCGGCAGTGAAACCGGAATCTGCTCAAACCCATTGGCAGAAGACGACATTTGTTGCCACCCATTGGCGTCGACCTCTGTACCTTCGTCATCTTCATCGCTGACATCGGTAGAAAAATTGATCGCTTTCAACATCACTCGATTCCAACTCTTCAACTTCACTTCCATCGTCCGAATCGCTCTCGCTATTACTACTTTCACTAGTATCGATTACACGCTGCCTTTCTTCGGCCGAAATTCACGCACCTTCGTATCGCTATCTCTTAGCCATTTTCACTTGTAAAACAAGAAGAAAACGAAACTGGTTTGGGTCAAAGGACGTCAAGAACCGATGCAACCATTGGCTGCCAAAAATATCACTATGCGCGAAGTCCTGCCTACTATGCTTAGAAATGGGACTTTCCACTCAGTGGCCCGCTAGAAGGAACTTAGGACAGTAAAATGCGTATTGATATCCCCTGCCAGGGGACAAAGGAGCTTAACGGATTATTTTGAATGCCCCCCCCTCCCCGGGGGGACTCAGGATAGGAAAAGGTTAAGTGGCGCTTAGACTGGTACACTATCATTAGTGCTGGACTTGTCTTCTTTTATTGGATTGCATGAGTTGTGATTTTGGGACAACCCCCACCTTTTCCTTTTAGTATCTACTGCAGGGATTTACCTCTTGAACACCCCTGTGATGTGCCCCCTGCTGGCAGGAAGCTGGATATCAACTACCAGTTTCCAGCTGCTTCACCTAGCTTTCTGCATTGGTGTCTCCTAACAAACCTAAGATGTTGTCCTTATGTGACCGCTACTGCCAGGAGAGATGGTGTCATGTCACCAGCTTTGAGATCAATGCATCTAGCACCCACTATCCAAAAGTATAAATAGGAGGTAGCAGAACTCCAAAGCAGCCAAAATAACAAGGTTTTATATTGCTCTTTACTCCTATGTAATATGACACATACCAGCTGGAGATGCATTGAGTGTGTCAATATCCATTCTGACTGGTCACATTATATTCTCATCCATTGTAATGGCAAGACTTGTATGTAACACACTGTATATTTTCTCTTGTCTTTCAGGGAACCTTTGACGATTACTTGGAATTGTTCTTGTTGTTTGGCTATGTCAGCCTCTTCTCGTGTGTGTATCCTCTTGCCGCCCTTCTTGCTGTCCTTAACAATATGACCGAACTGTACTCAGATGCATTAAAAATGTGCCGTGTATTTAAGCGTCCTTTTGCGGAGCCTTCGTCCAGCATTGGAGTATGGATGGTAAGTAATCACAACTACATAATATTTTTAAATCATCCTGTTGGGCCTCATCTTAATAGTATATACTTGAGGTACCTGAGATAGGTATAGTTCTTTACAGGAGTATTGATCGGAAAGTCTGTCTCATTTTCAGTGCAGTATGTTGCACCCTATAGGTGGCCATATTACATTGGGCCAGTGGTGACTGCAGGATCATTCCATAATTTTACTTCCCAGAAAATATATTTCCTTATAGTCATGATTTTTATTGATTAATGTATTTCCAATTATTAAACAGTGCATTTACACTTCAAATCAGCACAAAAAGAGAAGGAATCACCAGGCTCTATTCAGTGAGCAAGCTGCCCAATTGACTCAATCCAAACTTGTGACCGCACTATATGGCAGTATATCCATAGAGCGGTAAAAGCGGTGCTCTTTCCATCAGAAGACAATCCATATTTAGCCGTGACAAAGAGGCGGAAGGCACTCACCAGGTTGCTCAGTAAAAAGCCGTTTATTCGACCATCAGGTCAGGGGGAATGGCGTGAGGGTGGGGGAAAACACAATCCGTCGGACGACGGCTGTTTCGCGTCTAAACAATGACGCTTCCACGAGTCCATCCATTCCCCCTGACCTGATGGTTGAATAAACAGCTTTTTACTGAGCAACCTGGTGAGTGCCTTCCGCCTCTTTGTCACGGCTGCATTTACACCTCTGTCGACACAAAGAGGCACTGCGGAGCTCTACGTTATTCCACAGAAGCGATCAGTTGGCCGTGGCTGAAGCACTACTGAGATGACGCAACATATTTAACCCCTTAGATGTCACAGTCAAGAATGACTTTAGATTTAACGGTTTAGACCGAGAGGAGTCTCCTTCTGCCACCTCAACGGTGTTCTGAACAATCAACCATTGCAGCCCAGCATCTACCTAAGGCCGTGTTCGCACTGCATTTCTGCAATGCATTTGGGGATTTTTTCTGAATATCTAAATATGAGATTCAGCCGAACCGCCAATGGGGCCATTGACGTGAAAGTAGTGTAAAGGGAACCAACCACCACACCAGAAGTTTTATGTCTAAAGAAAAGCCAG